>NW_020955440.1:654039-861276 GCF_003031625.1 Empidonax traillii | reverse complement strand
TGATTATGGAATTATTTGAATGATTACAAAATAAATAAAATTAATAGATACTTTTGGCATCTACAGTGCAGCATACTTGTTATATAATTGAAATTATAAAAGCAATTAAAGGGCAATTATAATCAGTAAGTGAGAGAGTTGTGCAAAAATCAGATGTGGGCTGTGAATAATTCATTCTGTCTTAAACAGTCAGATATCTAGGTGGGTTCCTTCAACTAGAGATTAGCTGAACTGCAATGCAGCCCTCAACAAGAAGAGAAACCACCAGCTTTCCAATCCAGGTGAGTTTCAAGGGTGTGGACACCAGGGAGACCCCCAGATGCAGCAGGCAATAGAGGCCAGAGCTGCACTATGAGGACCATGCCTTCCCACCAGTGGCCACAGCGTCCACAAAACCCATTTTCTCCTAGGTTAAACCCAGTTCCCAACCTACTTGCCCCCTATTTCTGTACCAGGTTGTCCCTTTCCAATGCTTCCCACCATGCCATGAGGCAAAGAGGGCTCTTGAACCAGAACTCTCCCTCAAAGGCTGTGCTGTATTTGCAAACCCATGTGATGTCTATTGTAACACAAGCCCATGCCCAAACAACTGTCTAAAGGCTAGGATGATATTTTTTAGGAAAGATGAACAAAGAAAGAAACAGCAACAAACTCTTCCCCGTTCTGCATGCAATACTTTTTCATCTGCTTATCATCAATATGTTTTGTAGCCTCGAAAAGCAGCATGAAATAGATGCATCATTTCTGCATGTCAGACCTGCTCCTGCAGCACAAGCTGCATGTTTGCCCTCACAGACTGCAGCATGGCAGTACCCCTGACAGAGGGAGGGGGCTGTGCCTAAATGAGGTGTGATGCAGGGACATCATCTTCCCTGAAAGGTCTGAAAAAACTATCATGACCTGTGCATGTGCCCTTGAAAAGGAGGGTAGGGGCAGAAAATTATGGTGAAAATCAGAGGAGGAGAAAGAATCTGAGCTTCAGTTGAAGTTGGTTGGGCTTTTTCACACCCTGCACATCTCCTGTTATTTTGTCAGTAGCTTGAGGCAGCCATTTTAATAAAAAACTAGGCAAAGTTTAGGGAAGATATAGAGAAAGAGGTGCATGTGTGTGCATGCTTTTACTGGTGCCGTTGCTGACAAACTGAGGTTTGATAAAGTATCTTTCTTGCTTGGGGGGGCCTAACTGTACACCTTTCACCACTGCAGAAAGAAAATGAAAATAAGTCTACAAAGCCGCAATAAAAACATGCTAATGTGTCGGGGGCCTTTTTTGGCACTTCATACTCTGAGAATCTGCCTGAAAACCCCTTCAGAAACTTCTGCATTGAAGGTTCCCAGATGAGTTACCCCAGTTAACATCAGAATGGGTTAAGGATGAAAAAGTCCCAGCTTCAACCCCAGCTTAAATCTGCATGTGTAATTTGGTCCTGGATGCCTACGCAGGTGTGCCAGGTATTTTTTTGTGCTTCTGGGCTTGGACCAGCCAAACATCTCTAGTCTAGAATGCGTGCACTTTGCCTTTCTCACCCAGTGCTTCACCTCACTGTTTTCTTTTCTGATCATTTCTCCAGCCCGTCTCTTCAGGGTGTTCTCGTAGAGAGACAGAACATCTAATCCCTAGTTGTTGGGCTTTTTTTCCAGTAGAAAATCAGGAAGACTATGCAGAGCAAAACAGTTTGCTATGATTAGAAAGCAGGCAACAAAACAAGAAGGCAGAGGTTTTCTGGGAAAAGTTTCTCCAGGGAGTTGCTAACAGACCCACTATGAAGTTGCTTTTCACTTGGAATCATAGAATCACTTAGGTTGGAAAGGACCTTTAAGGTCATTGAGACTAACTTGATGTTCCAAATCCACCACCAAACCATGTCCCCAAGTACCACATCTGCAGATTCTCCAGGCACCAGTGTGTGTGCCTCTGCTCTTTATAGAGTAAACAATAATCATGCTGTATTGTACTCCAGCCACAACCTAATTTTAGGGCTTTACTTGCCATTAACCCATAGCAGAAGTGCAAGGAGCGTGCACCCATCTCAGCACAAATACAGGAATACACAAATCCAGCATCCCTGGAGCTACCTGCAGGCAGGAAATAATCAGGACCAGAAATTCTAAATTTTCTTTTCTACAGTAGAAACAGACTCACCGTCCTCTTCTGCCTGTGCAGGCAATATACATCTTAGGCTGGTAAGTGCAGCCTGCATGGGACAAAGTGTCTTGATTGGTGATGCTGTTGACATGTCTGGGTTAGAGTCCTNTACCACTCTCTCAGGACTATGGAATCACATGATTATGGAATTATTTGAATGATTACAAAATAAATAAAATTAATAGATACTTTTGGCATCTACAGTGCAGCATACTTGTTATATAATTGAAATTATAAAAGCAATTAAAGGGCAATTATAATCAGTAAGTGAGAGAGTTGTGCAAAAATCAGATGTGGGCTGTGAATAATTCATTCTGTCTTAAACAGTCACATATCTAGGTGTGTTCCTTCAACTAGAGATTAGCTGAACTGCAATGCAGCCCTCAACAAGAAGAGAAACCACCAGCTTTCCAATCCAGGTGAGTTTCAAGGGTGTGGACGCCAGGGAGACCCCCAGATGCAGCAGGGAATAGAGGCCACAGCTGCACTATGAGGACCATGCCTTCCCACCAGTGGCCACAGCGTCCACAAAACCCATTTTCTCCCAGGCTAAACCCAGTTCCCAACCTACTCGTCCACTATTTCTGTACCAGCTTGTCCCTTTCCAACCCCTTCCCACCATGCCATGAGGCAAAGAGGGCTCTTGAACCAGAACTCTCCCTCAAAGGCTGTGCTGTATTTGCAAACCCATCTGATGTCTATTGTAAGACAAACCCATGCCCAAACAACTGTCTAAAGGCTAGGATGATATTTTTTAGGAAAGATGAACAAAGAAAGAAACAGCAACAAACTCTTCCCCGTTCTGCATGCAATACTTTTTCATCTGCTTATCATCAATATGTTTTGTAGCCTCGAAAAGCAGCATGAAATAGATGCATCATTTCTGCATGTCAGACCTGCTCCTGCAGCACAAGCTGCATGTTTGCCCTCACAGACTGCAGCATGGCAGTACCCCTGACAGAGGGAGGGGGCTGTGCCTAAACGAGGTGTGATGCAGGGACATCATCTTCCCTGAAAGGTCTGAAAAAAGTATCATGACCTGTGCATGTGCCCTTGAAAAGGAGGGTAGGGGCAGAAAATTATGGTGAAAATCAGAGAAGGAGAAAGAATCTGAGCTTCAGTTGAAGTTGGTTGGGCTTTTTCACACCCTGCACATCTCCTGTTATTTTGTCAGTAGCTTGAGGCAGCCATTTTAATAAAAAACTAGGCAAAGTTTAAGGAAGATATAGAGAAAGAGGTGCATGTGTGTGCATGCTTTTACTGGTGCCGTTGCTGACAAACTGAGGTTTGATAAAGTATCTTTCTTGCTTGGGGGGGCCTAACTGTACACATTTCACCACTGCAGAAAGAAAATTAAAATAAGTCTACAAAGCCACAATAAAAACATGCTAATGTGTCGGGGGCCTTTTTTGGCACTTCATACTCTGAGAATCTGCCTGAAAACCCCTTCAGAAACTTCTGCATTGAAGGTTCCCAGATGAGTTACCCCAGTTAACATCAGAATGGGTTAAGGATGAAAAAGTCCCAGCTTCAACCCCAGCTTAAATCTGCCTGTGTAATTTGGTCCTGGATGCCTACGCATGTGTGCCAGGTATTTTTTTGTGCTACTGGGCTTGGACCAGCCAAACATCTCTAGTCTAGAATGCGTGCACTTTGCCTTTCTCACCCAGTACTTCACCTCACTGTTTTCTTTTCTGATCATTTCTCCAGCCCATCTCTTCAGGGTGTTCTCGTAGAGAGACAGAACATCTAATCCCTAGTTGTTGGGCTTTTTTTCCAGTAGAAAATCAGGAAGACTATGCAGAGCAAAACAGTTTGCTATGATTAGAAAGCAGGCAACAAAACAAGAAGGCAGAGGTTTTCTGGGAAAAGTTTCTCCAGGGAGTTGCTAACAGACCCACTGTGAAGTTGCTTTTCATTTAGAATCATAGAATCACTTAGGTTGGAAAGGACCTTTAAGGTCATCGAGTCTAACTTGATGTTCCAAATCCACCACCAAACCGTGTCCCCAAGTACCACATCTGCAGATTCTCCAGGCACCAGTGTGTGTGCCTCTGCTCTTCATAGAGTAAACAATAATCACGCTGTATTGTACTCCAGCCACAACCTAATTTTAGGGCTTTACTTGCCATTAACCCATAGCAGAAGTGCAAGGAGCGTGCACCCATCTCAGCACAAATACAGGAATACACAAATCCAGCATCCCTGGAGCTACCTGCAGGCAGGAAATAATCAGGACCAGAAATTCTAAATTTTCTTTTCTACAGTAGAAACAGAAACATTGCCCTACTGACTCACCGTCCTCTTCTGCCTGTGCAGGCAATATACGTCTTAGGCTGGTAAGTGCAGCCTGCATGGGACAAAGTGTCTTGACTGGTGATGCTGTTGACACGTCTGGGTTAGAGTCCTAAAAAAAAAAAAAAAAAAGGAATAAAAGAAAAAGGCTTTGTTTTACTTTGGCCATTCTTTTTTGGCATATGATAAAACACACAACATTATAGTCAGGAGAGCCTGCCTCTCCCACTGAGACTCTGACCAAGGAGTAGACAATAACAAGTAGCATTGATTTATTGCTGCAGAGGAGGTAGAGAAAGAGGAATGTAATAAATGCTGAGGAGGTGAGAAATGCACCCATTCCCTCACCCCCTACACACTCACACACACTCACAGGCACTCTGGAGAGGGAGAGGAGGTTATCTGCCATGAACCACCACATTGCTGAAATTCTAATGAAACAAGAGTCAAAGCAGGTAGGAGGTGGTGGAAATGCTGAGTTTGATGGCCATTTATCATCTTCAAATGCTGAACCCAAGTTTGCGAGGAGTGTCAACAGAAGGGCACTCTACCACTTGCAAAAATATTTTGTAAGAAAGATAGAACCAGCTATTTCCTATGCATAATTAGAATAAACAAGCTTTATTTCAAAACAAATCAAACCCCTCCTTTGAAGGAATACTAATTAGCTCGGCAGAACAAGCATACAAATGTTAGCAAATGTTAATTTAAAATTACCTTTGATACTTTAATTCAGTTCCCATGCATACATGTATTATGCAGACACAGTTTGGATTGTCTGATCAGACAGTATTTTCCCACACAGCTCCTTCCTTCAGCACACAAATTAGACCCACTTTGTGGATATGGCAGCATCTCTTCTTGTTATTCCAAAAGCTAGAAGTGAATGAGAAACAGGACTGTGGGGCAGAGGAAGTACAAAATTACATCCTCGGATGTAATCCTTTGTTCCAGAGAGCTGGGAAATATTATTTAGTCAAACTTTTCTTAGAAGGGTTCTAACTGTGTCCTTTTACTTTCTAGATGCCTAAGTTCCAAACCCAGTGGTTTGGTTTGCAGAAATGCTGAGTTCCCAGTTGCAGCTAAGACAGGTAGAGCAATGCTTCAGTGACTCACAGCATCATGTCATAGAATAAGTGCTCTGAAAAATCAAGTCCTGGTGAGTTCAAATCTGGCAGCTTCAGTGCTGATTTAGATGCTCATTTACCAAATGACAATATCATGACATCTCATCATAAAGAAGTTCTGCTAAAATGAACAGGGGAGCTCCTGTTCTGCAGTGGCAAGCACTATAAAAAATCCCATGAAGAAAATATTTCAGAATTCAAAAAATATGGTATAAATCAGGAATATACTGGAAAATAACAGATTGAATAGGTGCTTGTCAACTGAGACATGTTCTTCTAGTGCACAGTATGAGGCTGAAGGACTTTGAATACATGAAGAAACCCTAAGTGCATGTGTGCAATTAAAGACAAAATTAAAGGGAGTTAAGTACTGTTGCTTGACATCTGCATGACTTATCAGCAGGATAAACACCACGATGTTGAGATATGCCAGGGCAGTTAAAAGACCACACCTGTGGGGTGAGAGACAGTATGTGAGAGATAATCCATGCTGTCATTCCTCTCCCCACAGTAGCCATCAATTTGAGTTGTTCCTATAGAGCCCAATTCCATGTCTGCTTTGTTTTCCATTCCCTCCAACCTTTTCATTCACAGAGCACTGGAGAGTTTTAAAGGATAAGTCATATCATTTTTTTACATATAAGTCTTTTCCCACAGCCTAAATCTTGGCCTTGAGGAACAGCTCTACATGAAGTTTTCCTCCCTACTCTAGCCAAAATAATTCAGCTGGAGGCAAACACCTGGATTGGAAAACTTTATAGCAAATGGTCAAATTTTGGCAACAGCGTAACTGGTAAATGAGAAATCTTAATAAAATGCAAAACTCTCAGAGCCGCCTGTAAAAACCTTGAACTCTAGACAGTGTTGAGCTGCCCTGGTGTCCTCAATCTCAGATGCATGTCCTGGACATGTGTTGCATATTTTCAGCCCAGAGCTGGGTATACACCAACCACCCATATAGCCCTACCATCCTCATTTCCACAAGAGGAAAACTGTTTGCAAGCTGCAGCGTAAGCCAGATGACTGTAGGACCAGGACCTCCCCACCTCTGTTCCTTAAGTTGGGTAGACATGGCCCCCAAGTGATCCTCCTGGACCATTGAGAGACTTACTGATGTGTCCCAGTGAGGATAGTGGTAAAGCCACAGACTTCTCACCCCCACAGGCAGGTAGCAGATGGTCTCTCACGCTGCCAGGGACATGCTGCCCTGACAGGTCCCCAGGGATACATGGTGGTGACCAACATGCTCAGCATGGTCTTGCTGCACTGTAGGCATGTTGTGCAATAGGCTCTGAAACCAGTGCCTTCAGCACACTGTGTTAAATGTTGATGTTAAATGGCAATAAGTGAAGTTCTCCACCACAATTCTTTCTCCTTGCTGTGGACCTCCTCTCTGGCCTTGAGCAAAATGCTAAATCTTTCTGGGATCCAATTTCCTCAGTTAATAAACTGTGTGGTGGGATGCAGCAAAGATTGATTTATTGATGTTTGGTAGCATGGGAAAGTCCTTGAGGGGAATGACCATGGGAGAAAAGCATTGTTACTCTTATCTCCTCCAAGTTAGTATCTAATACATCTGCTCAGGGGGACTCAGTCCCATGTCTACCAATTCGCTTACTAGAAAGTATAGCAGAGTTTCTATGGTACAGTAAAGCATTGCAAATAAACTGAGACAGGGATTTATAGCTTCACTTTCTTGCAGTGTATTATAATAGCCAGCATTATTTAATCACAGAAATATGATCTGGCCAGAGCTAACTAGCTTTGCTCAGGTGTGCTTGTAAATTTAATTTGAGTTCTTCTACCTTGTGCAGAAGTTGAATGCAGGCTAATGTGTGTGCTGGAAAAATAACAAATCATATTATGGTATAGAATAGGAAGCCTTTTAGTTGCACAATAAAATAGTACAATTCAATGCTTGCAGTATTTATATAGCACCGTTCAGAAATATTTAAAGCTTTATACAAACAACTTGCATGCTACATTACAGCCAACACGTCAAATCCTATTAAAGAGAAGAAACCCATCGTAAAAACAACTTTTCAATATACATTTAAACAAAGCATTCATTGGAAGAGGAGCCCACTAACAATTGGACTTATACAGGTATTATTAATACAGGTCCTGATAGAAAACTGAATCCATGGCATAAAATATGTACCCAAGATGCTCTCCACATAAACTCTGGTATAGTGGATGTTATTTTAAAAATACTGCCTTGAAAGCCAGAATGGATGGGTCTGGATATTCTTTTCTGCTTGCATTATCCCAGCAACTGAAAAATGAAGAAAAGAAGCGAAGAGACGGTGGAATAAAGCACGTGACAAATTCGCCTTAGTCCACTCCCTGTATTTTCTCCCATGGTATCCAGAATCTACAATGCTTGCTGCTTACTCCATTATGTTCTCTCACCCACTTACTGACACATTTCCATTGATTGTATACGTAGCTTTAAGCGTTTCTGCTCCCTGGGCACTGAGAGCTTTTACAATGCAGCTGAGGTATCAACTACTGTAATAGGTCAGGTGGTGGGAGGAAGTATGTTTTAGGCCATGCATCAGCTCTGCGGTCTGAAAGACCCCTCGTGGGTCACCTAATGGGACAGAGGCCCCTGTTCAAGGGTTCAGAAGGGTAACTGCTGTTGTGGGGCTTTGGCTGAGAGAGGCACAGGCTATTTGGCTGCTGCATGATGTAGGTTCTACATTTCTGCCTAGGGAACTCATCTGTGGCAGGAAAAATGGGGTAAATGTCAGAAAAAAACCCCATTATACTGTACTGTCTGGTAGCACTATCAGCTATGAGGAGAAGAAAGGAACAAAACTGCCCTTGAAATCTCACCCTGACTTGGTTGTAGGAAGCCTTGCTGCTGCCTTCAGAAATATTTTTATAGTCCAAAATTACAAAAGCATATCTGTGTTGGATTTACCCTTAAAACACAACAGCATGTGACAAAATAGTATGTCTAACCCTGGTAACAGAAATGATCTAGCTTTTCATCAGCTCTGAAGTTGGGGAATAGTGTACAAATATTAAGTATTACTGACTTTTTTCTGATGTACCTTATGAATAAAACCCTGGATGCTGGTTCATTTGGATTCCTGATAAACCTGCTTATCTCTGAATTGTAATGTCATATTAACACAGTAAAGAAATTTATAACTTGTGTTTCTCAGTGGTTGTTTAACAGTTCGATAGTTTGCCAGCAATACTTTGCCATTCACTACCCACTGGCATTATCTTAAAGCCAATACCAACAGCTAGTTTTTCCAGAGAGCTAAACTGAAATGTGCAGTGCTGGGAGCCACAGACAACACACCAGTTCCTGCTTCATGTGCATTTTTAATTAAGCAAGAAGTGGTGCTTACTGTGCAGAAGACCATGCAGTCAACTCTGGTGCTCTCCAAGATGACTCACCTACTCTCACTCTGCTACGCAATGCTAACATTTACATATATCCTTTATCTACATGGATGTCCAGACTCATCCTCTCTAACTTTGAGCTTTTTGGCTGTGATCCCTAAATTACAGGCTGTCTTTGCTTTAGGCTCTTCCTATAGTCAGAGCAGGGGAACATGCACTTCATGGAAACGCCTCTGCTCTTTGGTGGGCTGAGTCACTGCAGGTAGGCTGCACCCCCTCCCCATCCCTCCATTGACTGGGGAAGGAGCCCCAGGCAGGGCTGGCAAGCCTGCTGTGTTCATGTCCCAACCAGCCCTCCCTGCTGCTGCTGGTGGGCTGAGAGGAGACCTTGCAAGGTGTGAAAGCCTTACCGACATTTGTCGGAGGTGACTCAACTCCTGGCTTGGACAATTCTGTTAAATAAATAAATTTACACAGCCAAGCCCATGATGACTTAGGTGGCAGCCCTGCTCTGAGTTGGAGAGGTGCCCCACCACGCCCCAGAGGCTGCAATCAGGCTTTCCCAGCCTGGAATGGCTGCTGTGGCTGAACCACCCTCACAGTGCAAGTCAGAGAGCCCTTGTCCCCATGCAGGGCTGTCCCCAGGCCGTTTCCACAGACAGCCCTCATTTCATCTCCTCTTCCATCACTGTGCTTTGCCTTTGCTTGTTTCCAGGGTTCGTTCCCAAGTGCTTACCACCTCCCTGCTGCCTGTTTCCGCAGCTGCTGCCTCACACATGCTTCCTCTGCTGTGCTCCGGGTACACCCTCTCCCTCGAGCATTCCTCTCCCACATTGCTGCTGCTCTTTCCCACCAAGCACAATTTCACCCCTGAGTTTCAGACAGCACTGCAGACGTTCACCAGACTCCAATTCTTTTGGGTCATGTCCTGCAGAAAGCATTCATTGCCCCTAGGGACCTCAAGTCCCTTCCCCAGCCATGGGGAAGATGAGAATTAATCATAGAGCTGCAGCTCTTGGCTTTTGGCTCCAGCCACAAACCAGGCTTTGGTAGAGGAAAGAGACTGAAGCAACCTAAGGATGTTACAGATATTTTCAGGGAGTAGTGGCTCCCCAGTGCATTGATACATGGAGTTGCCATCTGATCTGCCCTGTTCTCCTATACTGTGCCTCTTGTGTGTGAGGTAGAAATCATCTTCTTTAACTTTAAATATCTCTAAATATCTCTAAATATCTCTAAAATCAGTAACTTGTAGGCTGGAATTATCTTTTTGTCACTCTAGAATTACAGGCTGGGACTAAGAGGATGGTTTCCCAAGGTGTTCTTGGCAGGAGCCATATGATCCCAAAATGACAGCCAGTTTCCGGGGTGACGTGGCAAGTGTGCTGGTCCCCTGGACCTGGGAAGTAAAAGGTCCTTTTCCACATCACCAGCAAACCAAGCCATGCACTTTCCACGGCAATCTTTCCTTCTCGTATCTACCATCAAGCCTAGAGCAAGTCAGATGCCCTATGGGCACTCTCCTGTCCACATCAGGGCTAAATTTACGATCTTAGTATTATTTCTATCTTCTAGCCTGGCCAAAAAATGAAGAGCAGGATTTCTGACTTCTAGTCTGAAGAGACTAGAGTCAGACTTCTGATCTCTTCTGAAGATTCGTCAGCTACTGTAACTAAACACCCCAACGGAGTTACTGAAGTTACAGAGAAGGAACTCTAGGCTCAAAAGTTTGAGGAGCACTGCTCTTGGGACTACAAAGAGCTCTGCAAGGCCTATTAATAGCTTTGGTCATGGCCCAGTGCAGCTGTACGCCCACTGTTCAGGACAGTATGTCCTAATGACATTTAGTTGGCTGACTACATCCTCAACTCTTATTTTTCCCCTGCTATGTTACTACTTCAGTTCCCTCCTGCTGTTTCAAGCTGCTGATTGATCCAGAGCTGTGCATGGAGGAAAGAAATGTATTTATATTATAGCATAACTAGTCTATATTGCCAAGTTACAGTATGTAACTGAGCAGGGCTGCAGAGGAAGGGCAGGTGTATCTCACAGCAGCTTCATCTCCGTTGCTCTGTTCAAATGAGGAGCAAAGCAGTGTTATGTGGATGGGTTGGGGAGTGGAAAGAAGCAGGTCAAAGCAACTGTTTGTGTGGCACACCAACTGTTTGTCTGGCACCTGCATGCTGACCTTAGACTGTCAGAAGTACCAGAGCCTGAATAAAAAATCCCAAACCAGAACAATTTCTGCTCTAATAGTACTAATGTGTATGCATAATGACACCTCTGCAGAGAGAAAGTTTCTCTCTGATTACTGATGAAACCAGATCAGTGTGGTTACCAGTCCAAAACATGGCAAAGGATGAAAGACCCTCATTATCATGACTTTCAGAAATACAGATTATGTCCTCCTTTGCCTCCAAACTAGCTTTCTAGGCTTGTAAGGTCTCTCTATGCCTTCAAAGGCCAGACTCACCTAGCGCATATGGAATGCATTGAAAATCCCAGTGTCACCCCCACAGAGCTGTGTAGCTCAGGCTGGAGTGGTTTGGTCACTGGTGGTAAAACAGAGGGTAAATCCAGCCTTGCAAGCAGGCTCGGGTACACAATTCGTGGACAAGGTAGGCCAATGGTTTGTGCTTTTTGGGGCCTACTCTTTGCACAGTAATGAGAATATGTCCTAGTCCAGAGGAGCAGCCAAGGTGGCACAGAGTGATGCTCTGTGAGCTGTGTCTGGCTCATGTTTAGTGCTGCAAGTTCTGTAATTTTCCTTGGTGCATCAGAACCTTTTTGCAAGAACCTCTGACTCGGGTATCACCCTTACTGTCAAAGCCCTTGTACTGGATGTTATCCTTAGGAAAACAGAGGTGAAGTTTGCTTTGATCCCAAAATGGAGATACTTAAATCCACACACCTAGAGTCTTCTCTGTGCCCATGGTGTGAAAAGCTGCAGAGCTGCAGCATCCAACAGTTACCTTCTTAATCACTTCTTATATATGTTGCGTAGCATCATAGCATCAGATTAAGGTGAAATTTTGAAAAGCAGCTCCAAGCTCCTCTTGCCTCTTCTGAGGGAATAGGGAGAACAAGAGAGTCATGGAAGCCGCAGCAGCAGCAAAAATTCATGGTGCTGCCGAGGTCCTCAGTAGCAGAAGCACCAAGGTGCAAAGCAAGGATCTGGCTCTGGCACACCTCTATTAACAAAGCAAGAAGGCACAGAGTAGAGCTCTGTGACAACTTACTGGCAGGGGAGCCAGGATGTGGCAACACGGTGAGTTAGCCCTACTGTGATAACTCCGTAGATGAATGCTCCTGCCCTAGGACAAACAGAAGTTTGTCAGTGCACATGGGATAAGCTGCCTCACATTTTCCATGGAGTAAGAGTTAGGAGACCCAGCAGTTGTGCTGGGAGCTGTTGCTGTTTTATAAGGTCACACCCAAGTTTGCCACAAGGTCACTTTTTCACACTGCCAAGCCCACATAGGGGAGAGGAGCCAACTCAAATTGACTGAAGAATGCAAATAGAGTGTCTCAGCCTGGGCGTCCTCACAGTCACCTCAGCATAACCCCGTGGGTGAAGAGTGGATGAGAAATGAAAAGAGAAAGGCAGAGAGAGAGAGAAAGTCTCCTGTGAAGTAGGAAGGGGAAAACATTAGGGCTTTTTTCAGTTGTTGTATGGGGCTTTTTTTCAAGACAACTATTTTTAAAATACAGCTCTGCAGCATGAGATAAATATGCTGTTGTTCCTGTGGGTTATTTACAAGTGACTCATTAAATATTTCAATAGCAATGTATTGTTCTGGAGATGGAAGGCTCGACAGTGAAAGAGAGACATTGCTAAGAATTAGGAGCGGGCGGCAGCGTGTCTGAAAATTCTGCTCTGCAGCTCAGTAGGCATCTGCAAATTTAGCTGTATGTTCTTAAAAGTTTGGTTTATTTACTGGTATAGTTTGGCAGTGAACTCTTGATTTCCACTGAAGTAGACTGCCTGATACTGGAAGAAAGAAAGAAATTCATTACATGTATTATAAAGAAAAAAAAATTGTAGTTTTGATGTGGAAAATGTCTTTGTATGGCCTTCAAGAAATACTGTAACACTGCCCCTCCTTCTAATTCCTGTGCTGAGACCTCACTTTGTATTTCAGGTATAGCATGAAGTTTGGAAAGACAAAGCTCAGAGACTTCAAGAAGTGGTAAATTCATCATATCCCCTCAGGGCTAATTTCAGTGCTTAATGAATTGCTGTTAAGATGTGCACCTTATTGCTAGCTGAAACATAGCTAGCTGCATCCTGTAGCCATGGGGTCTTACATGTTGCCTGGTAGATTAAAGAGTCTCTACAATAAAAATCTATGCAAAAAATTTGCTTGTTACAGAATAAATATTAGGTGAGGCATATCAAATTGCAGGTTTATAGGTCACCAGAAGGTTTTTGGATAATTTTGTACTGGTTGCTTCTAACAAATGCTGACACAGCACTTAGAAAAGAATCATAGTTCTTTTTCTCAGTAATTAGGGAAGCCTGAAGGGCCTTAATATGATTACAGTTTCAGACAGACTGTAAGCCTTAAATTTTGGAGGGTAGTTTCCAGCACTATATTATTGTTCAGTGGTTCTTCTGCGTTTCTTATCTTCCTTGCCAGGTGAGTCACTTCCAGTGAAAAGTAGAATTGTCACAAAGAGCTCAAGAAGAATAAACAAAAGCATGGACTTGTTCTCCTCTGCCTGAAGTGAGCTAAAATCACAGCCTTCGCCTGGTCAGGGTTCAGACACATTTGGAACATATTCACTCCTCACGCTCTTCATTCTTCTTGCAAATAATACATAATTATGGAGATGTAGCCTCAAGTGGAAAAGGCTGCATACATAAGCTATCTACATACAGACAACAATACTTTTTACATGCCTGCTTTAGAGATATTTAACAAGTTAATTTCTTTTTATTTGACTCGAGGTCTGTCCCAGCATGCTGGGCTCTAAATTGCTGCCTTACAGATGTTTCCAAGAGCATTGTGCTTTTTATTGTTGTTGTTTGCCGAATCTCCTCCAGTTTACAGATGTCTCTTTTGTACCAAGCCACCCCTTTGTCAAACTGCCACATAAGGAAAACCAGTAAGGAGGTAGTTGCTGTGCAGTGTGACTGCTGACAATTCCTGATGCAGGGAAGGAGAAAGCCAAAGAATAGGATATCTGACACTGAGCATGTGAAGCTTCCAACAGCTAGAAAGAATCATAGAACGGTTTGGGTTGGAAGGGACCTTAAAGACCATCTTGTTCCAATCCCACTGCCTTGGGCAGGGTCACCTTCTGCTAGACCAGGCTCCCCAGGGCCCCATCCAACCTGGCCTGGAACATTTCCAGGGGTGGGACAACCACAACTTCTCTGGGCAACCTGTACAAGTGCCTCATCACCCTCAGTGAAGAATTTCTTCCTAGGATCTAATCTAAACCTACTCTTTCAATTTAAAGCCATTATGCCTTGCTCTGTCACTACATGCCCTTGTAAAAAGTCCCTCTTCAGCTCTCTTGTAGCCCCCTTTAGGTACTAGAAGGCTGCTAGAAGATATCCCTGGAGCTTCTCTTCTTCAGGCTGTTTGACCTTTTCTTCATAGATAGGTGCTCCAGCCCCCAATTATATTCATGGCCCTCTTCTGGACTCATGCCTGCAGATCCACAAGCTTCTTATATTGGGGCTTGGATACAGCACTCCAGGTGGGATCTCAGGAAAGCAGAGAAGAGGACTAGAATCATCTTTTTTGAACTGCTGACCATACTTCTTTTGATGCAGCTCAGGACATGGTTGGCTCTCTGGCCTGCAAGCACATATTGCTGGCTCATGTTCAGCTTTTCATCAACGAACATCCCCAAGTATTTCTCCTTGTGGCTTCTCTCAAAGTAGAGGCACCTCATAATATACCTGTCTCCTTCAAATGGAACACGGGAGGAGTTCTTGTCCCCCACCATCTCAGGAGTATCTTTCCAGTCCTCAGAGCAGTCCTAAGCACCACAGTCTGAATTTGGAGATGATGCCTTTGTGGCATGCCAACTGACCTCTGGGTGAGAAGGGAGGCTCACAGAGCTGCCAAGAGACAGCGGCCAAGCCAGGAAGTGGCTGTGCAATAGGAGGGGAGTCCCTGCCCTGGGAAAAGAGGAGTGCCAGGGATGACTCCTTTATGTTGCATAATTAGGTAAAACAAATAAATAATGTGTAAAGCAAGGAAGGGACCTGTTGAGGCTTATGCTTTGGCATGCTGCCTAAGGTTTCGCAGATGCACTACAGGGTGTTTTTGAACCTGAGCCTCTTTTTACCCCTAAAACTGGGACAAGGTACGTTTCTCCCACACAGCAAAACAAGGTTCAAGTGGGAACACTTCCACTAAGTGCATGCAGCCCAGGAATTGCCTACAAGACATTCCCAGTGGCAAGAAATTGAGCAAAGGGAGCAGGAGACCTGCATGGATGAACAAGGAACTCCCCTGTCAAAACCCAGACCTAAGCAGGAGATACATGAGGTGGAAGCAGGGATAGGTTCCCTGGGATGAATAAAGGGATGTTGTCAGAGTATGCAGAAATGCAACAAGGAAGGCCAAGGCCCATTTGGAATGAAATCTGGCTAAGGATGTTCAGGGTAACAAGAAGGTCTTCTTCAAATACATCAATAACCAGAGGAATACTAAGGAAAATATGGGACCCTTGCTGAAAGGAACAGGGACCCTTGCAAACAGAGGTCGCAGAGAAGGCTGAAATATTGCACATGTTCTTGTTTCAGTCTTCAGTGCCGAGGCTAGCCGTTGGGGATCGCTGATTGAGGAGACCAGGGAGAAGGTCTGGTCCCTTCCAACCTTACCTGTTCTGTGAATCTGCTGCACTTCTGGTGTTCACTCAGACAGGATGAGCTATTCTGCCCAGAAAGGTCATTCCAGGTGATCGCTATAAGATGTGCTCCATAGCTGGTAAATGGCCAGGTAGCAATTCTGGTAGTCATGTCCTCAGATACCTTATTGGTGACGTATTCTTGAATTAAAAGTCTAATTAAATGTTAAGAACACCTGTTGAGTCTTTTACCTGACAAATATACCTCCCTAATTGCATACTGATCCTCTTCTAGAAGACACAAGGCAATCCTGTGAGGGTCACTCCGAGAAGAAGCTGATGCATGGAATAGTCTGCAATAACTATCTTTGAAAAAGCACATGAATTACATGGTATGTATCTGTCAAGCTGCTCTCAATACTGTGGACACCATCTGTAATATTTAAGGTCCATATCACACACAGCAAAGCTCTGAGGGCACTGCAGTTGTCTGCTCTCAGTATTTTATTCTCTCAGAATTCATCTCTTGGTATGTGTTAGGTTTCTGGGTTGTACCCCTCAACACAGAGGAAAGAGGACATGGTAACATACATTTCAAATTGAGTACTATTACTAAAGAAGTCTGTGAAACTTGCATTGGAATATGAAGAAACCTTGAGCCTCCTCCAGTGGGGTGTCTACTTAGAGTTGCTCAGGTTAACCCCTCACCTGTTTTTAAACCCAGTTCGTGAACGACGAACCTTCTGAGTTTGCAAAGTCAAGGTTGAAAATCCCAGGAGAATGGGCTTTCCTGCAAGACTGAGCACCTCTAGTTTCTAAAGCAGCAAAGACTGCACAGGATTTGCAGTTTCTTGTGGCATAGGTTAAACATGCATTCATCAGGGGCTTTGAGAACACCCACTGATAATGGCAAGAAATCACCAATGTGCTCATGTGAGGTGACAGAAACCCTACAATCCCTCTCTCTTCCTCTCTACTACCCATACATGTGATTTTATTTGGATCTGAAAAGGCAGCAGGTACATGAGAAAGAGAATTAATCTTTTCTAAACAACACCAAAAGCATGACAACCTGCCAACCTTTTATATGAAGAAAAATCTTGGCCAGGATGGGAAACTATCCTATGTAAAATGGCATCCTTAAGTGTGCCATTTTTAATAAAGCCACCAAGATTGGTATTCCATGCCCATGAGAATAAGCCAGAAAATATGTTACTATCTGAGCTCTTTGCAGCCAGCCAGGTGTGGGAGGAAGAATGCATGAGCACAGCAGGGAGCCCGCAATAGTGCCATGCCTGTTCTGTTTGATGGTCCATAGTGTGCACACCTAACCAAGGTGTTAGCATTTTGGGCAGTGGACATGCAAGGGAGGCAATGTTAATTAACCCTGTTATTCTCTCCCATATGCAGAGATGTCTATTAGCTCTGCCTCTGTTTAAAGAGAGGAAGCTCAATAAATGTACAAACAGAAAAATCTCTCCTGGAGAAAAACAGGACAGACCCCAGCAAGGAGCATGTAAAACATCTGAAGAATTACTCCCTCGGGAGAAGAAAACTTGTGATGACGCACTACTGAAGACTACAGTCCAAGCTGGTTTTTTTAAGGCTTTTTAATTCCTTGCTCCCTTCCTGACCTTTTATGAACAGATCAGGGCCTTCTTTGAAAGCACCATGGGAGGATGCATATGTCCTCCTTGCCTTTCTGCTTGCAACTTTTAACAGCAGGCTCTCACAATTGTGCTAAGTGGGATTTAATGACATGTCAACAGTGGCACCCAATTAAAGGGGGAGATAACCCATTAAGTGGTGTTGTTTCAGAACAGATAACCTGCAATTTAGAAGCAATATGCTATTTTAAAAACAGGGTACGTTTGTTTACAAGTCATGTCAGGTAAATAAAGTTCTTGTCTTCTAGACGACCAGGACATTCACAACAGATCTTACCTGGCTTATCTAATTTCTTTGCTGTTGTGTCTGTGTAATTAGGCAGAGAAACAATCATGCCCAGGGAAAGCATCCTGACTCATCAAACACCATGTTTCCTTGTACTTCTTTTCCCTCAGAGGCTGCAGAATTCTGAGGACACAGCAGGGCTTCAGACACTGATATTTGTTTTCAGTGCCCAAGTCGGCTCATGATCTCCATCAGAAACTCCTGATGGATGGGATTGCACGCTCTTATGTTTGCTTTCCAGGGGAAATGGACAAGATGAAATGACATACTACTTCTCACATGTGAGAGACTAAGCTCATTTTTTCCATCAGTGATTTAAGGGTCACCAGTGTATTTTCAGAGGAACTGTGCACTCCTATTCGTTCCCTTCTTGTACAGAGTTGATCACCCTCTCCCACAGCCTGCCAGACGACAAAGGTATAACCTGAAGGGAATGCTGATGGCATTTCTGTTTGTATGTGATAACCCAAGATTACTAATAAGCTTAAGATAACTGGGGCTTAAGCCCCGTCCTGCTGAAGTACTAAGGAAAGCTTACTCATGGCTCACTATGGAAAGTGTAAGCGTAACTTCTCCCTTAACAGTCACAAGATTAGAATCACTGTCAGCAGAATGAATACTTATTGTTTAGGGTAATGGATTACACCACCGAACAAAGGGGACAAATTAGGTGCAGGCAGAGACTGAACCATCCTGTGACATCCTTCGTCCCTCCCTGTTCATCTGGGTGTGCACTCACATAGATGCAGGGATATGTGGGTGTGGACGTGATGGGAAAAGTGGACATGCTGTTCATGAGATGGTGTTCTTAGGCCAGTAACATAAATACTGCTTGGCTGCCTGTGACGTTTCAACTGACCCAGACATTGCTACTTCTACCACATCTCTTGGGAGCTGCCCTTGCAGCCTGCTGGTGTTGCAAAGGGGATTCAGTTTATGCTTTGCTTTGTTCAGTTTAATCTAATCGCTCTTTGCCATAAAAGTCTTTTAACCACACTAAACAATTCCTCTTCCTCACTGGAGTTTACACCCATCAAATACTTGTAGATAGTTATCGTGCTTCCTTTAGTCATTGTTTAGCCAAGAAATACAACTCTAATCCAACTTCTGCTGGTGTAACGCTGAACATGGGAGGAATAAAGCCTGCCTAATGGAGAACATAAGGCAGGCTACTTCAGCATAAAGCTTTTTAAGAACTTCCCTCTGGCAGATAATTCACAGCTGGCCTCAAAAGAGGCATTACTAGCCAGGAGGAGGGCAAGTCAAGAGGAGCTAAAAGATGATCTGATTTAGGGCTTTGCTAGTCAGGTTTTAGTGGTTGGGATGATACAGGACAGATTCAAGCATTCCTCAAAGCTGAGCTCTCTCCAGACCACTGTTGGGAGTGGGTTAACCATCTGCTAACTGTGGTGCTGCACTGCCTGGAAAAGTGCAAGCTGGACTGTCCCCATAATTCGTAGTATAAATAGTGTGAGATACTGTTCAGGGTCATACCCTAATCAGTTTCAGTTTACCAGAATACACACAGCCTCTGTCTGGTTTAAGGTTGCCCTGACTGAGCTGAGGGCTCACAGAAGACCTGTGGTGGACACAACACTTGGTCCCTGCTCTTGTGGGGTACTCTCCTTGGGCACACTTGTCCCTGTGAGCTCTGGGGCCTGGAGTTTGGAGCGCTGTTCTAGAAGATCTTAGTTTGCTGTCTGTCACTGAGTTCATGTACCCATAGAATATCATATCATTTTAATTTCTCTTTCATGTTCTCAGCCCACCTTCTGTCTTTTTTTTTGGTTGGGTGGGGTTTTTTTTTGGTTGGGTGTTTTTTATTGTTATTGGTGGTGGCGGTGGTGGTTTTTTGACTTCCAGCCCCTCTGCTGCTCCTAATGCATTTAAAATTATCAGTCTCTGAATATTCAGGATTAATTTTTGGGATAGTAGGAACAGAACAAATCTTCAGAAACAGGAGACAGGAGAGACAGGATTAAGTGGTTCCAGGGCAGTCTGGAGCAGTGTAGGAGAATCCCTCTTCACCAGGTTGCAGCAAACCTTTGGCCATGTGCATCAGTGCTCTGGCATTTCTTACTAGGAAAAATTAAATCTAACTGAACATGTCATATTTGATCTTCCTCACCCACTGAGGTACACAGTCATCAGCACACTAAAAGTAAATACCTGCTCCTTTCCTACACAGCATACCTTTCTTCCTTTGCCAGGATACCGCTGGGACCAGCCTGGTCCTGATTTGTGCAATGGACTTTCTAGATGGGTGCAGCAGTTAGGCCTGCACAACTCTGGGCCATCTGTCCTACTCGCAGCAACCTAGACCTGCAGAGCTACTGCGATTTCCAGCAGCAACAGATTTCTTCTCTGGTCTTCTGAACAGCACCATGGAAATCAGTGCTTCCAGCAGCAAACTAGAGAGCATGAATAAGCCAAATATCTTCACTGCAGTCTCTCCCATGAGCATGGTTTATGGACATAATGTCATATTTCAAGATGCACAGAGCACTGGTTTAGTGCTAGAGGGCTTTGTAGAGCAGCCAGGCTTGGTCTATCATCCATAGTGCCTACTAGAAGCAAAGACTGGAGTGAACCATGCTCATAGCTGTACCTGAAGTTTATGTCAGAGGCAACTAGCTTGCTACTTCCACAGACAGCCTGTGGTTGTCTGTTAGTAGTGCAAAGCGAACGACTGGAGGGACTATGGCTAAGGGTGGTACTGAAGACTCACCTTTCCCAAAACCACTACAGGTGTCCCTTGAGAGGCACCTGACAATGCAAAAATATTCAGATGCTGAGTTCCATGGCACACCTCTGTGTATCTCAGCCCCTTTTAAGATAACACTTCCATCTCCAGCTTGTCCAAGTAAAGAGAAGTTCATTGTGCCCAGGGAAGATGTTCATGTAGGTTCCAACCTTTATTTCTTCTGGAGAGCTGAGTCATCAATGTCTATACCATGTAGCGAGTCTTCAAGCATGCTTCTTGGACTCTTGCACAAAGAGACCCTTATCCCAACTAAGCTCAACAAGGAAGGAAAAAAGGACACAGAAACCCTCTCTCATATCCCTCTTGTATGTCCAGGGAGGAAGATACTTCAACAGAAATGAAATTAAGTGACCAAGGCTCCCCTTTACCCCACTCCTCACCAGCTACTGTTTTAGGCCACTGATACCAACTAGGTTTGGAAAAGCACAGGTATGGCTCTAGATTTGTGCCAAGTGGTCTTCGTGTCTCCTGTGGGCCTGGCCTTTTATATCCAACACATTTTTTCCTTGGTTAGTTTGGGCAGTTCAGTCCCAAAAAGCTATCACTTGTGTTTGGCTTGCTTTTGGCCCTATAAATTCAAGCTGTTTATTACACAGGACTTCATATTTGTCTCAAATGGCTCCCTATTTGTCTGAATATTCTTTTCCCTTCATGCTCCTTAATAGTTTCCCCAAATGTTTTCCTGACTTGTGTTTTTTTGGACATGATTGTGTTAGGAATAGGAAGAAAGAGGAATACTTTGTTCTGACTACAGATGTACTGGCTTATCCAGAACTAATTTTGGTAGGAGTCTGCCAACACAAGATGTCTGAGCCAGCACTTTTCATGCCGTCTGCTGATTTTTCTCCAGAGTGTCATTTTTCTAGGCAGTGTAGTGGATGTGTTTCCCCTACCCAGAGGGCATACACAGGTTTGCAGTACAAAGTGGAGAGAGAAGGTGCCTTTACTGCACCAGTCCTCTTCCTGCAGAGAGAGAAAAAGGTCATTTTTTTCTTGTTTTTATTCAGACAAATGTTCCTAGAAACTTTTGAGGCATTTGTCTTGTTTGTAACCACATTGTACACATTGGAGAGCTCCTAATAATCCATTAGGTTTAAACGATAAAAGCAGAAAATAACACTGGAAGACAGAAATGAAAAAGAGGTTGGCTATTACAGATAGATCTATATTTAGCACCTTGGACTCAAAAGCAGTATAGAATCATGGAAATTAAAAGCAGACTAGAGCATCCACTCCATATGAATGCTAGAGGTAATGCAGAAGGCAGAACAAATTGTTTTTCTTTTTTCCAGAATCCCTCTAACCGAGAGGTAGAGAGGGGTGGGTGCAAAGGGAGTGGTAAGCAGTACGTCCAATTTGAAGAGAGACCTCAGGAGGCAAAGAGAGATCAAAGATGAGCCTTTTAGTTGTGGGTGCAGGGAGGGACACCTAGGACATAGCAGCCTTGCTTACTGCTCTGGCTCCTAGGCATACGGTGAGTAAATAACACGTTATTAATAACTCACAATAACTAGTCTATTATCATCTATTGATATCAGACAATGCTGAGGAAGGAACTGTGCAAATTAAAAGCACAATATTCTTTAATTACAATAGTAATGTGAGAACACTGCCTTCCTTACATAATATAACTGCCAAAGTAATAGAAGAAACTCATAATCTGATCAGTTCCTTGCATGTCATAATCTCCAGATGCTTCCACATAAAAGAAATATGTAAAAAAACTATTGCCTTTTGCAGCATGCTAACACCTACAGAGTCCCAGCCCTGTGATGGGGACAGACTCGAGGGCTCTGCCAAACCCACCTCTGAAGCATAAGGAGTCAACTGTGTGCCATGTAGGTGGGGTTTTGGGACTGCCCTGTCATTCTTGCTCACAGTGACAAACTTTCCCTCTACACGTTCAGCAACTGGCAAGTTGCAGAAATCAGATTCCACCAGTGACTTGGAGGTTTCTCCACTGCATGAGTGCTTGATGCATCCCCTGAAGGTTTACCTCTCTATGGAGCTCAAAGGGGAGAGGTAAAAGTGGAGGCTCTTGCACAAGATGCTGCTCCCTCACTTGTTACAGTTGTCTTAGCTCTCCACTGACCAGAGCCAATGCGGCAATATCTGTATAGAGGAATGATGTCCAGGATAATCAGAGCAGACAAAACTATTTAAAATGAGCATTTTCAAAGAGTTTGAAATCACCAAAGAGCCATGAAAAAGTAAATTAGACTTGGACAAAATGCAGAAAATAGGCTAAGGCTGAAATAAAGCCCAGAGCTGTATTTTTGCTAGTTTCTCCAAGTAGGATAAATTCCTCCAGTTAATTATGAGCATTCTGTTTCTCTGTCTGGCTTTAATGATGCTCCTTTTGCCTAGGACAAGCACAGCCCTCTCCCTCCTCACTCCCCTTCCAGAAGTTTATCCCAATAATGACCATCACAGTGCAATGCAGTTGTACCTGCATAAAGGGAAACATCTGGGCTTGTACAAGAAATCTCTTTTACCAAAAGTACTTAAAGCCTGTACAAATGGAGGAAAGAAAGAAAAAACTCCTTTTTTATGGCAATGCCTGAACCCAAGGATGATCACTGAGATTTGTATTTTGCAAAGTTCTTCCACTGTTTCCCACTGTTTAATTTAAAAATTTTAAGTATGAAGCAATTTGATCTGCTCTATGTTTAAGTCTGAAAATTACAAGGAAGTAAACACACTTCTGGGATGACCTATTACTATTTAAAACAGGAGAGGGAATGGAAAGAGAAATTTATATACCCTTGGGATGCAGACAAACATCTAGGGCAATAACAATGGCATCTGCTGATGGTTTGGGGTCATGGGCTGGGAATTGTCTGTCTGTACAAAAAGAGTTCATAGAGACAAGGCTTGATGTGCACCTCAGGGTGGATTTCTTGGCAGAGAGAATGTGAAAAGGCTGGTTGTGGCCACATGTGGCTTGCCCCATATTAATACATATTTATACACATAAAATTACAGTTTGTTGAAGAGAAAAAAAAAAAGACAATCTTCTTCCTGTCAACTGATGCACAGGTGACACTGTGCCTGAGTACAACAGAGTCTGCATTAATTACCCTTCCCTGAATGGCATGCACCCTCTTCAGCATACAGGTGCCTGTACTAAAAAGGTATCTGTTTAGACAGTTCCATTTCTTTTTCCCAGGTAAAGTAGCATTTCTTCCAGCAGCTCCTTCATTCTTTCCCTAGTACTCACCGCATCCTGCCTGCTGCTGCCTGATATCCCTCCAGGAGCCACGGCCTGATGGAGATTCCCCTGAGATCACTTCTGCTGAAGCAAAGACTCAAAAAAGTTGAAAGGCTTGGGGTGACCTTTCCCAGTGTGGTGCCTGATGCTACACAGCTCAGGCTGTGGGGTCTCATGAGACAGAGTCCACAGCAACATGATGAGATGAAGATTTTTCTTATTCTCTCAACTTTTCTCCCCTTAGTGTCCAGGTTTTTTCTTCTCTGTCAGCTTTATTAGCACCAGGTCCAGACTGGAGAATTGATCCAGATTAAAAAAGAAGAAGGAGGGGGAAGGGTTTTGGCAGATGTTCTTTAAGCCAGATCAGTTCCTCAGCTCAATTCCTAGGGCTGTGCAAATTGTGCCTGGGATTCGGGGGACTGTGGTACCATGCATGGGGACAGGGACAAGGACATACATTATGTGTAAGGAACACCTTTTGTCAGCATGAATACCGGAGATTTTATCTCATGAAGTGACATTATGGATTTAGGCACCAGAGCAAGAGTTGATAGTGATTGCCTTGTACATGCCTTTGGCTCCCGTAAATTAGATTTAAGCAATGTGGTTTGAAACAGCTAATTTAAGGACCACCTTGAAGAAAAATAAACCCTTTTATATTCTGCTTCTTTAGAATATATTCATCACCTTCTGATGTAGACAGTCAGTGTAAATGGGGTCGATTTGTTTTTCATGGCAAGTAAGGGTTAGTGATTACAAAAAATACAAGTTTATCACTTGTTACAAAAAGTATTGGAAGATATTTGAGAAATACCAGCTAAATTACATTCCATACCTCAGGTATGCCAAGGTAGCAGGTTGGAGTCACTTTTCTCCAATCTCGTTCCTTTATGAACAAAAGTCTTCCAATAGTACTTCTATAAAAATAAGCTGTAGGAGGTCTGTGCTGGTTTTGGCTGAGAGAGAGTTAATTTTCTTCCCAGTAGCTGGTATGGGGTTATGGTTTGGATTTATGACCAAAACAGTGTTGATAATACAGGGATATTTTTGTTACTGCCAAGCAGTACTGACACAGAGTCAAGGCCTTTTTTGCTTCTCACCCCACCCCACCAGTGAGGAGGCTGGGGGTGTGCAAGGAGCTGGGAAGGGACACAGCCAGGACAGCTGACCCCAACTGACCACAGGGATATTCTAGACCATATGGCATCATGCTCAGCATATAAAGCTGGGGGAAGAAGAAGGACAGGGAGGGGGAAGGGAGGAGGTGGGCATTTGGACTGATGGTGTTTGTCTTCCCAAGTCACTGTCACACATGATGAAGCCCTGCTTTCCGGGGGATGGCTGAACACCTGCCAGCCCATGGGAAGTGATGAATGGATTCCTGGTCCTGCTTTGCTTGTGTGTTTAGCTTTTACTTTACCTGTTGAACTCTATATCTCAACCCATGAGTTTTCTTACTTTTACTCTTCTGATTCTCTTCCCTATCCCAATGGGGAAAGAGTGAATGAGTGGTTGTGTAGGCTTTGTTGCTCACTAGGGTTGAATCACAATGAGGACCTAGAAAGAACCTAGTGAGAAAAGAGAAAAAAAGCTTTGGTTTGTATTATCAATTACCTCCGATCCTACTGTTTCAGCTGGTTTCTTCCACCTGGACAGTGGTTTAAGCCGTGTCCCCATCAACTGGCCTGCTTGTGTACCAATAATGAGGCACAAGTCCAATCATCAAATGCCATGGCTCCAACCTAAATGGTTTTTCAAATCCATACATCAGATGAAGATACAAATCCATACATCAGGTGAAGAACACCTCAGGCCATGAGGTTTCTGGTTTTCATTATTATTCAGGGTGTAATTTTTTTCATATTGTGCAACCCGGAAGGCAAAATTTAAAATCTGCAGGCAAGAAAAGGTCACGTTCTCATGGAAAGGGGAGGATGATGTATGTATTTTATACAGCTTATTAATGCCAGAACTGCTGGGGTAAAAAAAAAAATATTTGATATGCATGAATAAACAACAGTGATGATTTAGAGACTCTCCCATCGTAGTCCTTATGTCCCACTACTACCATGGCACCATTCAGGGTTTTACTTGTTTGGGGAAGATCCCAGCTGAGTTGGGTTTTCTGTGAGCTTGATGAAGAGCCCTCCATACAAAGCTGAATCACAGCTTTTCATATTAAACCTGAAAGCAAAGGATAAAATCTCATCCAGTTTTCAAGGCAGCTGGTTGATAACAGAGTGAGTTCTGCTCTGATGCAAACAGGGCTCAGCAGCCCTGCTGAAGGCACTGGCCAACAGCACTGTCTCTCATTAAGTCTTGCTAATTATATTAGCTGCCTCTCAGCTGTTGCATGGGCAGTAGCCAGGAAAGGGATAGTGACGGGAGTGATTCCTGAGGAGGACTCTCTAAACGCACTGACACATGTAATCCTGCCTTGCCAAGAGGAACAGACCAAGTAGACTATGGGGTCCTTTTCTCCCATTTTCTAATGCTGGTCAGACTACCTCAGCCGCCTAACAGAGATTGCAGCAGAGGCGGCTGCAAATTCCAGATGGCAAAAGACACTTTTCTGAACTGTCACTGGCCAATAGCAGGAACCTGCCTGTGCTGAGCTGGAGACACAGCTGCCCTGGGAGCAGTTGGAACACATATCCCAAGGGGTACCCACAGCATCATTCTCCTTAGCGCCATTGTAAGTCACAGCTCTCTTTGAATCTGACCTGCTTGGGGTTTGCTGGCGAGGCTGGGGCCTGGGCAGGAACGCAGAGCAATGATGATGTAGTTATTTTGAAGCATGCCCGGTGATGCAAGATGCACTGTACAGAAACAGAGGCCAGATGACTACTGGTCCTTCTGTGCCAGCAGCAACCCTCACTCTCCAGGGAACCCATGTGTGCCAGCTCAGTCACCCTGGCAAGAGACCAGCCAAGCCCTGCTACGATCCTCTGCCTCCCTCGTACCGGTGCGAGACATTGGGCTGCGGCAAATGAAGAAGTAAATGGCAGGAGAGAGAAAAAGAACCCTACATCACAGGCATCCCACTAACACAGGGACTCGATGGAGCCACAGACACAGGTGGATCTGGCCACATCTACCAACCCTTCCAGAAACTCAGGACCATCGTGGATGGCACTAAATGTTCATATTTGTGCAGCTGAATGAAGGCCTCAGGTTCTCATTAGCCACAACAGGAGCTCAGATAGTTGTGAACACCCAAATGAATGCAAACCCCTTGCTGCCTGAGAGCCCATGCTCTGGCCAGGATGCTCATCTTCAGAAAAAGCCTTTCTTAACCATGTTTTTCTTGTATGAACATGAGTACCTGCAACCAAACTCCTTTAGAAATAAACAGTCCCTTCTGGCAGTTGTGTGGCAGGGATTAAGGCCCTGAAGCGATACGCTCATGCCCACAGCATGTCAGTGAAGGCCTGGGAAGGTTTTACTTGGTGCAGCATGGTTCCATGACAGAAAACAGCACCACAAGCCTGTGATGCAGCAACAAAGCCAAAAAACCTGGCCAAATTCACAGCACTGTTGCAGGAGGGGGTGGCATCATCCTCTACACATTTTGATGCTTAAAATGATAATTAAAAATGGGAGAAGCCAAGATGACAAATCCTTCACTCAGCAGTTAATCACTGCTTTCTTGTTATCTCAGACAGCAAGTGTCACCTTAACAAGTGATAGCATGACCCTGGCAGGATGCAGCAACTCATCTTTGTTCTACCTCATCAACAGAGCGTGTTTGTCCCATGCAAGGTTCTGGTGCTGGCACAGATCTAAGGATCCTTGGCCACAGGGCTATTTGGGTGAAGGTGGTGCTCTGGATCCTACAGATGTTTTGTTCAGGGGATTAATAGTTAAATCCCATGGGTATGTTGCATGAGTGGGTGTTAAACCCTTTTGCTTGCTCATGAGCTCCCAGTCAGGCTGTCTCTTTGCAAGTCTTGCAGAGGGAAGACAGGCAGTTATAGCCATGGGTTAGCAGCCTCAGCTCTGGAAATGGTGCCTTGACCCAGGATCTTTGCAGATGGATTAGCTTCCCTGCCAGACTTCCCAAAAATCAACATACGCTCTAGCCAAATCTGCCTTGTGCACTGATCCTCTAATGAAACTGTACATTAAACTACATAAAACAAAATGTTATCATTTTGTAAACAGAGGTTCTCTGACTTTCTCATAGGACTGTGCTGATCCTTGGAGAGATAGAAAAGGATAGAAACATTCATAACTGTCTCTGTCCAACACTACTGATTTACCAGAAACAAAGATAATAAATACCATCATAGCTATTACAAACATTCAATTGAAAATGTTCCCTATCTACAAAATTAGGAGTTTACCAAATGCTTATTGAAAAAGTTCTAATTTTTAATATGACAAATTTTGAACTAGAAATAGATTTTTATATAATCAAAACCGAATTTTTGTTTTTCAAATAATCCTTCCAAAGATAAAGTTTATTTCCTCCCCAGGTTGTGTAAGTTTCACACAAAACAGAGCAAGGACTAACACCTAAGGAGGAGGTAGAGCAGAACTCCTCCCCAAGTTTTTCAAAACTGAAATAAAATATGGGAAAAAGAGGGGATAAAATCCTGGCCAATTTTCATTCCTTTGAGCCTAGCAACAAAAGCAGAAAAAGAAAAGATGAAGAAAAGCCCGGGTAAGAAGAGGTTTGTGTTTTCAGTAGCATTATTACAACTACAATCAAAACCAATTTTTTTATTTTGATACCCAGAGGAATGTCAGAAGATATTTTAGATATGTTTCATCTTACTGTAGTGACAAGGACTACACAGAGAGGTTCTTCCAGGTGTCAGGGGAGTTTATAGTCCCATAGCAAGAAGATAATGTGGAAAACTTTTCTAGGATAATGCCTGTGCAGTTGTATGAGACTGTTTCAAAATAGAATATAAATTGATAATATAGATCAATTCTCTGAAATATTTAAGGGCTATTAACCTCAATATATTTCTCTTACTTAAAAATACAATACAGCAATCCCTTCTTGCTGAGTGAATAACTGACATCAACTTCCTGCATTTCCCATCAGAAAAGGAATGAAACAGCAAAGTGAGATGAAAGAGAAAGACGGATTCTGCACACTTTCTCACCTCACAGACAGGCCTGTACATTACTGCCAGACTGGCAGGAAGGAAAGTTCGTATATTAGCTCCATCAGGTATTTATATACATTGATAAGATCCCTCTGAGCCTTATCTTTTCCAGGGAGGAACACTCCCAGCTCTCTCAGCCCATGCTCCTATCCAAGATGCTCCAGATCCCTACCATCTTGATGGGCCCTCGCTGGACTCACTCCAATATGTCCATGTCTGTCCCGGACTAGGGAGCCCAGCACTGGATCCAGCACTCCAGATTTGTCTCACCGGTGTGGAGAAGAAGTGCAACATCAACTCCCTCAACCTGCTTGTTGTTCAACCTGTCACAAAAGCTACTCTCCCCACTCACAACTCCCTCCACTGTAGGAAAGGACCCTTTGTAGGTCTCCCTCCTGCTGCCTCTACAACCCTTCCCACCTTTAGTAAGAAGTCACCTTTAATTTCTCCAGTCCTAATAGGTCACAGAGAGCAGCCTGCACTAGCTGGGCAAATAGCCCCACATGCGTTCCCCCACAGTGGTTGGATTTTTGTTTCCTGACCCCAGAGGAATCAACCAAGACATGGCTGGGGAACAGACTTCTCCCTCCTTTCTCTGTCTGCTCTAAAGAGCCAGCAAAATGCCCCCTAGAGCATGGCCTCTGGAATCTCAGCTCAGTATTATGGCAGGGAGAAATTTATCAGTGCACAAAGAAGGACTAACTACTACACTAATTGAAAATGACTTTAGGGGAATATAGGTCAACAGAGCATAATCTGACCCACAGTTTGGCCAGGATACAAAAGTTGTTACCTTGGCCACAAACACTGCCATGAGAGGTTCACAGACTGTGCGTAGCTAAAATAGAGGATTGTGTTGCATTCTGGAAAGACAGGAGTGGTGCCAGCAGCCAGAGTTAATAGTCAAAGCCAGATGCTCACCCACCTCCCGCGCCTTCTCCCCAGAAAACAGGATGCCTTTCTTGTCTGCCACTCGCTGTTCCCGGCACCAGCTGATGAGGCGCCTCCTCCCCCGGTTGGTACAAAATAGGCGGCCATCTTCCAGGAAAGGCACAAATCTTCTTTGACAAGCAGTGATATTAACAGGGATTAGGGAATGCAAGAGCCACTGCCAGAGTTGAACAAAGGATGCAGCCCAGGCTGGCTGGCCCTGGAAGCTTTTTAATCAAGATTAAAGGTTACATTGAGGACGGGGCTGTATTTCCAACCCACCGCGAAACCATCCGTTCAAACATTCAGAGCAGGGATTTCTGAGCAATTGGCAGCCTGCGATATGTGTGGGCTCACACCAGCACCGATCCTCCCTAATCTCAGGAACAGTACGCAGCGTTGGAAAAGGAGCTTTGTGGTTGACAGGGCAGCTAGTGAAGGCATCACGCCTGCTGGCTTGTATTGCTTCCCAAGATTAGATGGGATTGCAGCAGAGGACATCCTATCAGAGCTCCCTTGGTGTGTGGATGGCAAGCAGAGCCTTGCCTTCAAACAACCCTATGGAAACCTCTTTGTCAGGCAAGGATTTTCCATTCTGTCATAAGCAGTGAGTTTGGTAACTTGCAAATAACTTCCATCCCTACCTCCTCATCTCCACCCATGTTGTCTTGTAGAAAATTCCCATTACATATCCAAGTTTGGGTCTAGACCTGCATAGGCAGTGAACAAAAGCACTTGCAGATAAAATCCCATGTCAGTGGAATTTGTGGTTTCCAGTGTTCTACTAAGATTATTTTCTAGATGTGTTCAAAATTTTTAATTTTCTTATATTTTGTCTCTTTTACTTTTAAAAGACCATTAGGAAGATCTGCCAGCAATTTTTTTCTGGGATGAGAAGACATAGATTGAACTCTCAGTAAGCCTCTGGGTACTGTGTACTGTGATCATATTTGGGGCCTGGACATACATTTGTGACACTTGATGCTGAAGTTTCAGTCTCTTGAAGCCATGCATGCAGTAACATAACCACAAGTTCATATTCAAAGAACTGGAAAAAGAAAAATCTTTAGGTTTTGCGAGGAGTCACTACCTAATGTGGATGAACTCTTTAAAACAGGCAGGCCAGGTACCATTTCAGCTGTGGCAAAGTGGGTCTTGGTGCAGGGGTTAAAATTCTTATGGGGAGCTGAGGAAACATTCAGGCTGAGTTTTCTTCACCACAGCTGGGCTGTTGCTGGCACCGCAGCCAAACCGGCTGCAGTGTGAAGTATGTGTACAGTGATGGGTGTGCATATGTGTGCATACATTACCACATGTGTGGTGGCAACCCTCTGTGTGTTTTAAAATGCCACCCCATCCACGCGATATGCTGAATGACGGAAAGAGTAACACATGAAGTTACACACTGACTCTTGCCTGGATTTGAAGCTGGTTACACCCAGCCTTTGGTTTCATGCCATTTCAAACGAAGGGTTTCTTCCTCATCCTTAGAAGTGCCTCTATAGTCAAACAGAAAGGAGGAGAGGGAAAGAAAACACAAACAAAAAGAGGGATGATTCAAGGCACCCACATACTCAGTCATCCCTGGTTACTAGGTATCTGTTATCCTGTATCAGTCGTATGTGGACAGCCATTATGTACATGTGTAAATAATCACAACTGCTGAGCCCCTCATGGGTTTTAGCAAGAAAAATTGCCTGTGTGAAATTGCCACAGGATGTGCCTTATTCTCTGGTCTGTATTCATTATTCTCTTGTATAAAAATTTCATTTACGTAGTCAGAAACAATGCCATGAGATCTAGGCCAGCAACCGCACAGCCTAACTAACCAGGAAGAAAAGCCAAAGCAAATATTCCTGGGTTCTGCAATACACAGTACACACTGGGTAATTACTTACCCAAAATATTCAGAGAATAACAAAAACAGTATTAAAAGAAAAAACTGTCGGGATTGGTCCATGAGCCAATCAGCAGCCAAATGTTGAACTAACAAATTAGGATTTTGAATGACTTGCCCGCGGGGATCTATTCAGTGCTGTGTGGAGCTGTGGGTCCCTCCCCACTGCTGGTGCCCACCAGAGGGGCAGTGGGTGCCAGAGCAGACCACCTTTCCCATCAGTGCTTAATAACCACCCCGCCTATTTCAGCACAGCCTGCAAAGCTAAGAGCACTAAAAGCACAGCACCGAGGACGGCAGCTGCCCTGAGAACCCCAAACTCTCACCCTCCAAAGCAGCTCCTGGGCTTGTGCCAGCCACATAGTGCTAGACCCGCTCCCATACGTGTGTGGACTCACTTCCTTCAGTGCAGTACATTTGGTGCCTCCTCAGCATGCTGAAATAAATAAGGTCACTTGCACAAACACACCCTGTTCATCTTCCTTGCTGCCACCAGCTCTCACCCTCTGCAAGTACGATTGCTATGTCCTTGCCACGTAACCTGTTCCAATATCTTTATTCTGGTCTTCCTCCTGGGCTAAGTAATGCTGTCTTTGCATTGCAGTCAAAACGAATCCCAAGAAGTGGTCTTCCAGCTGGTGAGAAATGAAATCCTGTAATGACTTGAAGGCTTAGGAGAGGGCAAGGGTCAAGTGGATTACCCTCCTCATATAGCTCACAGGTTTTCTATCAGGAAAATCCCCCTCTAGTTGTCAAGAAGCCAAGTTACAGAGATCACAAAGATAGTTTCCTCTCAAGTCAGCACCTCCCGCCTCCTCCCTTTGTTGCTGCCTCCCACTGACCTCCACCAGTAAAAATCTCTATGTGGTTTGCTTCAAAGCAGGTTGCAATTTCTAATACCAGTATAATTTAAATAGGGGAAGTGCTTTTCCAGGGACTCAGGATGCCTGTTATAAGTAACATGGTCTCACTTAATGCATCAGGTAAGTAGACATGGTTGCCCCTGGATTATTTTCGAGAAAAGAGCAGTGCAAAGGCATTTCAGCAAGATACGTACTGGAGTGAAAGGAGAAGCTGGGATCGAGACTTTCTTCCAGCGGGGTTCAGTGCTTTAAACTAACATATTAGCCTACTAACAGGTTATTTGATCTAAGGAAAAAAAAACCACCAAACCACAAAAAACCAAAACCCAACAAGCACAAACAAACTCCACAACAACCCAGAATCTAGATCTTATTGCTTCGATGCATCTCAGTATTGAGATATCAACATCCCAATACAAAATTTTCATTGCCTATTCTTCCATTTTCAAATCATGTTCCCTGTACAATAATTACTTTATACTATCATCACTGTAGAAGAAAATCTATTACCTACAGTAAAAAAAAAGGAAGAAAATATTTTTTAAAGTGAAATGAAATTTTTCTAGCAGTTTCCTCACTACATTCTGCCATGAAATCCTAGAAAGCTTGCCAAAGCCACAGCCATTGATATAAATGGAAGCTGCCACTAGATAGACATGAACTGGTCTCTGAAACACATGAACTGCCCAATGTAGAGAAGTTTATCTAATAGAGCACTGTGATGATTTGTATTTAACACTCCAGAATAGCTCATCAGGAATCCTGTAGCAAAGAGAAAGAAGAATAAAAAGTGACATGACAGCAGAAGATAATTATTTTCCTGAGACAGGCATGAGCCTAATATCATACATCAAACAGGGGCTACTAGCTGGCCAGATCTGCACTCAAAACATTTACATTGATATAACTGAAAGAATCTTTCAGCTCAGCTTAGTCTTTTAACAGACCTGGGATGTGCAGCTTCTGTTTACCTACAAACTTTCTGATGAGAATTATGTTGTGAAGAGCCTTTGTTTGCTGTGTTTTGCTTTTATGATGCTCTGTTGCTCTCTGTTTTGCTAGCATGGAGAGCAAAGCTTTCTTACAATCTGGTATGACTCCATTTCTCAGTTTTCTTCTTACAGCAGAAATTTTGAACTCTGACAGCTCATGGTTATTCCTGATATTACCGGCTTACCTTGTTATTACTCAGGGCTGCACATTAGCCCTAGTCTCTGAGAGAAGCTTATGCCCTGAAATAGGAGTGTGGACTAGGATTCATCCATTCCCACCAAAGTGTATTTCTGGAGGAAAAGACAGCAGGGCTGAGCTATAAGAGCTTATCCAGGACCACCTCCTTGAGACAGTTTCATTGCAGATAAAACACCTCCAAAATGGGTGGAATTGCACATGTTCAAAATTGGAATAATGCCTTTGGGTGCCTGTCTCACAGTAACAGAGGGCTATCCTAGCGCACACGCACCTTTGAATATCCACACAGCAGATGACAGATCACAGTACTGCAACTTACAGTAATAGGAGAAAAATAACAGATCAAAGGTGGCTTCTTAATTTCTTTTGATCTCTGCTCCCCTATCTCAGTTCACAAGGCATACTTCATGTACATGGCTGGAAGAAACCATCCAGCATTTGTGCTTTTATAGTCTAGGAAACTTAGTCTCCAGCCTGAGTTTAGTCCAACACACATTTTACCATCTGCTGTGTTTCCTATGTGCCTATGAGATCATTTTTCTACATGTAAAATTATAACATGAAGATTCACATATGCTTCCACAGCTTATTTCTATTATTATTTGTTAAACATTGAGAATTTCCTTGGCACAATACAGCGCCCAGCATGAGGACGTATCAAGCCCTGAAGCCATGCTTCATGTGAAATACACCCAAAATGGCTATTCTGGCTGAAAGAGCAGTGTTAGGAATTTTAAACCACTTCCCCTCCTTGGAGTTCTGAGCAGATTCATGACATATCTGGCAATGCAGCTTAAAGAACCATTCACAGAAATTTTTGCTGCAGTCATCACAAAAGCTTTCTTCTTTTTGATCATGCAAAACCTGATTTTCAGTGCAAAATATACATTTCAGCAAGTTTAAGATAATCCATAAAGATTTTGGAACGCAATTTCAGAACAAAATGGTAATAATAAAATGTTACTGTTCTTTTTTTAGTCGACAGCTATAATAATGTTGGTTGTTCACAAAGAAGCTCATTTCTTAGCAAAACTTGCAAAACTCATTTTTCCATTTCTAATTTATTGTGTTATTCTCCTCAGCCTACATCTCCAACGTTCTTTGCAGCAGCTCTTACTGAGAGCTGAAACATAACATGGCTGAAACAGAGCTCCCTGTTCTCTTTCCTCTCTCTTCCTTTCTTGGTTTTCATCCCCTGTTGTTCTAGTTCCTTGTCTCTTCTGGAGACAAGGGCAGAGGGTGACTGGATGCTGTCCCAGATTCACAGGATGCCACGTGGCTATCCATGTCCTCTCTCACAGTCCCACTCTATGTGCAGAGGAGGATTTGTCTCACCTCCCTTGACGTGTCTAAAATACAGATGTCTGTATCTGTGCTATGTGCCTGAAGCTCCTCTCAGTATCAGTAGGAAGAAACAGGCATGTAATTCACCTCTTCCTAGATAGGCTAGTGCCCAAAATAGGTCAGATGAATCATGGCTTCAGAGTGATGTGCTCTACTGACCACAAAGACAGCCTAGATGTTTAGTCTTAGCTGAGACAAAACCTATCCTTAAGCATCTTTCCTTTATATCACTATTCTGCCTATTTCCCTGTTGCTCCCAGCACGTTATCCTCATGAACGATCTTTCATCTAGCTTTCCTTCTCATAAGTGGCAATGCCCAAAGAAATGATAACTTTCCTCCAGCTGCTGCTTTGAAGCAATTTCCCAGCCTGGGCTTTCTTCTAAGGTACATCACGGATGTGGCATTTCATGAAGTGCCTTCCAGAAATCATTCGTGAAAGCTCCCAGCTTATATTTCACATCTCTTCTCAAAACTCTACCAGGATGCATACACTGTAGCTTGCCTATTGCTAGTAGCTAAGTAGGTGGTCTGAGAGTCATTAAAATTCTTCCTCTTGTATATTAACATCGCACACACCCCCCCCCCCAAAAGAAAAAAAAACTTTTAAGAGTGAAACCTGCTATTATCCTATCACTAATATGCTAGTGCTGGGAGAGCCATGGACTCAAGCCCCTCAAGTCTACAGGGTGGGTTTATACAAGGGTTTACAAATGCTTTCTGACACTGTGTGAACGGCAGCATAAATTACAATGCAGAAATAAATCAACAAGATAAAGTGGCTTTACTTCTTTAAATAGCCCTTACAGGCACCAGTGCTCCTCTACGGATTTAAAGGAGTCTTTTCTTCTTACTCCTCCACCTTCCTCATTTTAAGCAGGCAGCAGTGAATGGAATACACATTGTGAAACAGCATTGCCTCTTCATCAGGTTACAGCACTGCAGGAAAGATGAAAATCCAAGTGAAAATCACTCCAGCTTCCAGCCTCACTCTGCCTCAGAGTTCTCCCTAATAGCTGCAAGGGATTAAGATCTTAAATAACTTGCTGACAAAACCACTTCACAATAGGACCAGTTGGTACCATTGGGAGGACGCGTTCAGCTTTGTTTTTCTTCAGGCTCACAGAGGGTCTGACTAAAATACAACTATTCTCCTCACCCATAAGTAAATGCAAAGCCTGATCCAGTTGCAGGAACTTCCAGAACAGGGTTGAGGCTTCTAAGCACGTGATTTTGGAAGCAGCTCTTCTGAGTTGGGTACAGCGGGTGCTGGCAAATATCTGCTTTGGCAGAAAGACAGCTTGTTAATCTGAAGTGTGAAGTGCCCACACATCTCATAGAAATCCATGAGATTCAAAAATCCAAGAAAATGGGAGCTGGGAAAGATCTTTGCCTTTGAGAGGCAGCCCATCCTGAAGAGGCTGAGGGCTCACAAAGAAGTTGCTTAGAAGTTGCTTTCAACTCCCACAAAATCTCAAAAATAGAGGTCCAGTACTAGAAATGTCATCCTACTGCTGCAGCACCTGTGCATCCCAGCTGGTATCAGGACATGGCTGCAGCAGCTGGTAGAGATTCCAGATCAGAATGAGCACACAGGGCCAAGAGTGAAGTTGAAATACTGTTAAAATTAATAGGAAAAGAGGCAGGACAGCAAAACCACAGAAACCTGTACTGCTGTCCTTGTATTCTAACATTGTGCAGACTAGGGAGAGGACAAGCTCAAAGAGGAGCAAGCCAACTCAGTCTTCTACACAAGAGAAGTAATTATAGGAGAGGGATTAAATTTCTGCCTACCAGTCTTGGAGAGTAAAAAGTATCTGTGGAAGGTACCCAGAATATCCCTTAACCTTAGAAGTTTTTGCTTAGTACCCCCTAGTGCAAAGCAATAAAGAAAAATCACTGCAGTTGTTGCTAGCGGCACTTCTGCTGCAGTTTGAAAGCCAAGGCCAGCTCCATGGCAAGATTAACAGTACAAGCCAAGGAACAAAAATCCATTGCTGCTATTTGTAGCTCACATTGCAGGTCTCCTTTCTACATGGGTGGTAAGAACCATCTGGTCTCACTCATTCATAGGAAACATGTCCAGGTCAGAACAAGTTCTTTCCAGGGTATTTTCCTAATTGAGAAAGGGAAAGAGGATCCTTCAAAGGGAAAGCCATCCCATCCTAAGATAAGCTCAGCTAAATGAACCTTGCTTTCAATGGGTGGTAAGGGGAACCTCAGACTTTGCCATCCAGTGAATGACATGATGAATCCTACGAATAGTACCTAAGCCTTCCACACCTTTGCAACACCACTGCTGAACCTTTAAACTGTAGTTGTTACTGTCTTTTGGAAACTACAACCCAAACAGACGAGATTACCCACAACAGCATCTTCTCTATGATAGCAGCCACCCATGATTTTGGTTAGGCTTATTTCAGGACCGAAACCTTATTTCTGCCTCAGCTTTGGAGGTCTGACACCTCTGTATGGATACCCTGGTGCATGTGATGTCTTAGATGAAGAGTCCCAACTCTCATTAAAGAGGAATGGTGTCCATATGAGATATTATCCTCAGCCTGTCCCTTCCTCTCTTCTCCAGTAGATAGTCTGGTGGTTCCTACAGAGACAGCAATCGTAAGGATCATTTCCAGTTCCACCTGGCAGGGTTGGTACGTGCCTTCAAGCCTTACCCAGGGCTCAAGATGTGGCCTTAAAAATGCATTGCAAACATACACATGACCTGAGACTGAAAGCTGCTCTTGCTTGTGTCTCATTAAGCTGCAAGGTGATAACTGTCAGAGATAGCAACTACGAAATCCACAGTGACCTGACACATCTGGAGTCAGTGGGTACTTGCGAGACGCTTCTGCCTGTGGCCTTACGCTAACTGCACAGAAACCTTAGGTTAGAACAACAGAAGAGCAAGAAAGCATCGTTACCAGGCACACACTGAGAAGAGAGTGCCTCTTCTCCATGGTAATTTACTCTGCAAGTTTTCAGGTTTGTTAGTTTGAGGTCATGTTGTTTTAATGTCTTTTCCCCAAGAATAAATACAGTATGAAAAGTCTCCTAATGGACTCTTGCAGACAGAGTCTAACTTCAGGTAATAGAAGCAGCTGGTAAACATACTCACAAGCTATATAACGACAAACCTCAAAATTCACTCACACCCCACTAACTCCACCATCAGCGTTTGCCCTGTGCTTCCAACAGCAGGGGTGAGGGACCCTAGGGAGCCAGCTCTGTGCCTGGGTACACCCAGCAGTGGAGACTAGGGTTGGGTGACAGCATGCAAATAGTGGTACTGCACAACTCTGTGCAGTGGCTAAATCCAGCACTGGACATTTAGAATCATAGAATCATTTAGGTTGAAAAATACCTGTAAGATCACTGAGTCCAACCATTAACCCAGCACTGCCAAGGCCACCACTAAACTGTGTCCCTAAGTTGCCACATTTATATGCCCTTTAAATACCTCCAGGGATGGTGACTTCACCACTACCCTGCACAGCGTGTTCCAATGCTTGTTAACACTTTCAATGAAGGCTTGTTTTCCTAATACCCAATCTAAACCTACCCTGATCCAACCTGTGGCTGCTTCCTCTTCTTCTATCACTTTTTACCTGAAGGAGACACCTCCCCCCACTACAACCTCAGGTAGTTGTAGAGAGTGATAAGGTCTCCCCTGAGCCTCCTTTTCTCCACGTTAAGCAACCCCAGGTGCCTCAGCTGCTCTTCATAAGACTTGTGCTCCAGACCATTTCCCAGATTCATTGCCCTTTTCTGGACTTGCTCCGTCACATCAATGTCTTTCTTGTAGTCAAGGGCCCAAAACCGAACACAGGATTAGAGGTGCTGCCTCATCAGTGCTGAGTACAGAAGGACAATCACTTCCCTGGTCTTGCTGGTCACACTATTCCTGATACAAGCCAGGATGCCATTGGCCTTCTTGGCCACCTGGACACACTGCTGGCTGATGTTCAGCTGGCTGTAGACTAGCAGTCTCAGGTCCTTTTCCATCGGGCAGCTTTCCAGCCACTCCTCCCCCAGCCTGTAACACTGCATGGGGTTGTTGTGGCCAAAGTGCAGAACCTGGCATTTCACCTTATTGAAACTCATACAATTGGCCTTGGCCCATTGATCCAGCCTGTCCAGATCCCTCTGCAGAACCTTCCTACCCTCCAGCAGATGAACATTCCCACTTGAACTGGTGTCCTCTGCAATCTGACTGAGGGTACACTTGATCCCCTCATCCAGATTGTTGACAAAGATATTAAACAGGACTGGCCCCAAAGCCGAGCATTGGCTAACACCACTTGTGACCAGCCACCAACTGGATTTAACTCCATCCACCACCAACCTCTGGGCCCGGTCATCCAGCCTGTTTTCTACTCAGCAAATAGTGCACCTGTCCAACGCATGAGCCATCCTCCATGAAGATGGATATTCTCCTTACTCCTCCTTGTGTTGCTGATGTATTTATTAAAGCATTTTTTATTGTCTTTATGGCAGTAGCTAGATTAGGTTCTAGTTAGGCTTTAGCTCTTCTAATTTTTTCCCTGCATAACATCACGGCATCCTTGAGTCCTTGAGTCCTCCTGAGTTGTCTGTCACTTCTTACAAAGTTTGTAAACACCTCGCTTTTCCCTAAGTTTCAGCCAAAACACTCTGTTCATCCAGGCTTCTTATCTTCTTCCCCATTTACTTGTCTTTCAGCACATGGGGACCACCAGCTCCTGCACTTCTAAGATTTCCTGCTTGAATAATGTCCAGCCTTCCTGGACCCCTTTGCCCCTCAGGACTACTTCCTAAGGGAAGTGTCCTCACTTTCAACCAGTGTCCTCAAGAAGCCAAAGTCTGCCCTGCAGAAGTCCAAGGCTGCCGTTCTGCTGACACCCCTCCTTTACTTCCCCAAGAACCAAAACCTCTGTCATTTCATGGTCACTGTACCTAACACTGCCTCTGACCATTACACACCTGCCCTTCTTTGTTCACGAACAGCAGGTCCAGTGGGGCATCTCTCCTTGTTGGCTCCCTCATCAGCTGTGTCAGCTAGTTATCTTCCACACACTCCAGGAACCTCTGTGTTGTATTTCCAGTGGATATCTGATAAGCTGAAGTCTCCCACAAGAACAAGGGCCGGTGATTGTGAGACTTTTCCCAGCTGCTTATAGAATATTTCGCCTGCCTCTTCATCTTGGCTGTGCGGTCTATAACAGACTCCCACCAGGATACCGCCTTGTTGGCATTCCCCCCTGATTCTCAACTCTCTCATCACCATCTTTAACCTCTAGATAGAGAGAAAATACAAGCAGAGCCTGGGACTGATGCTGATACAGTAAACTGCAAGAATAGGTCAAGCTGTCAGCTGTTATTAATCTTAGCAAAACCCATATCTTCCAGTTCAGCCTAAATTAATTCTTATGGTGTTTGAGAGCCTTCTTATTACGCTGTGGAGTTACTGGCCCTACCTCCAGCCTGGCTAACCTGCCTGACTCTCCTCATGCACCATTTAAATGCCATTTATATTTTTGTGGTTGACTGGTTAGTGAAAGAATAAGTGTTTGTGCTAACTGATCTATATGAATATGCCTCATTAAGCAGAAATGGACATGGGATGATATGATTTTGATGTGATCCTGACTTCCTTTTGGAAATTTATTTTCTGCTAGAGAAGCAGTGAGAAACATGAGATGTTAAGTTTGATCCTACTCTCCTCATTTTGAGCTCCTTGCTTAAAGTGTATCAAAAAAAGAAGCACTTCCAGAAATCAGACTTATGATAAATTCAAAACAAAAACAAAGGGCTTATTTTTTTTTATTTATGGTGGCCAGCATGGTGCAAGCAAGTTTTTCCAGCTCGTTACTGAATGGCATTGTATTTCCGATATAAAATCTATCTTTTTGCTTCTTCAAGGAAAAGAGAACCCCAGAATACAGATGTGTTTGAGTCTAGTATTAACTAACACAGTACCAAGGGCAGGCACCAGGGAACAGGCCCTCAAGTCTGCTGTGTTCCTCCTCATCCCACTGCTGCCTAATGAATTCTCAGTTCTCAGCCAAAAAACCACGCTCCCTCCATACATGGGCTGAGAGGAGCTGGGCATCCCAGGTACATTCCTAGCCCTTCCAAGGACTAGGAAAGAACAGAGGTTCTGGAACCCAGTAATACTCAATTCCCAGCTCTGCTTTGGTTACTCCAACCAGCTCTCTCCAAGCCAAATCTACTATCCTGAGAAATAGCTCTGAGCAACAGGGACTCAAACTAGCCCATCACCTGGGAGGCCAGGTTCAGGTCCAACAGCCAAAATGCAACTCGTAGGACTGAAACCATAAGGCAAGTCCAAGAAAAATCTCCCTTTGCTTGGGACCATAAAACTTTTGTGCTGAGTCAGAGCAGAAGCTTGTCAGGGCTCTGAAGTCTCCATTAGTCATTACACAGCTGTGTGCCGTGGCTGGGGAGAATGGCTCCAAATCTCTCATTTTAGAGCTGTTTGATTTCATTTACATGATTAAATATTCATTGGACCAAAAAGGAAGATTGATCAAATATTAAAGGAAACCATAATGAGAGATGGGGCTGGTTTAAGCTGAAGAAATATGGATCCAGATGTGCATTTAGGCCATATCCTAGTCCTATAGAGGGCACATTTCTAGTAATAACCTGTTCTCTTTCCTGCCAACTTCAAAAGGAAAACCTGGATCTGCAGGCCAGACAACGGTCATTGCAGACTTTGGCCGGAGTCCTGCTAATGACAAGTAGATGATCAGAATTTAGATGGACAGGTCAGCATAGGAATTTCGGAAACAACTGTCTCAACAGCAACTCAGTGCCAATAAGCACTGAGAGGACTCCTTTCTCTTCTCTCATTGTTGTGGGATGTCTGCTTCAAGCCTTCTCTGAAAATAGGCCTAAACAGATGACTTTTGCAGCCCACAGAAGTGACCACAATTTATTTCTTTCAGGCTGTAAAATAGAGAAAGTTTACAGGGACTGGAACCTTCCTACAAAGAGAAAATAAGATATCTCCAGTACTTCTGAAAAAAGAAATACCCACTTCCATCCAGGCAAAGCACTCATTGACTTGCATGAAAAGGAATAAGAAAAGCCTTCAGGAAATAGCTAACAGTTTCCAAGTCTTTCCCTTGTTCATTTTCACAGACTCTGCCTTTCTTCAGGGGGAGAAATGTCCCTTTTAAATGTGCCTGACCTTGGGCTCTGTTCCTACAAACATTGATTCAGGGAGGTACTTTGTTGTTATTTATTCTGAACTAACGACTAAACTGGCACAGCTCTGAAGAAAGGGTATATCAAAAGCCCAGTATCCGCAGGCTTGTTCCTGTTCCCTGCCCATATTCTTCTTGCCCTTGGCTAACCGTGAATTGCCACAAAACCTCCATTTTGGCTTAGCTGGTGTAAAAGTCGACCCAAAACTGTGCAGCCCCGAACGTCTCTTCTTTCCGTGCACTCTGACGTGGGATGTACAAGTTTGCTTCTTCATATATCTGCCGAAATCCACAGATCTGTAAGACATTACCTAGCTGTGTATTTCTGGCAAGTATGGCTGCCTGTGTTTATATGTATACAGGCATATATTGAAGCGTACCTACAGCTTCCTGCTACACCGAACATGCCCATGAATTTTATCCAACGCCAAAGCCACGGTGCACAGAAGGGCCTGCAGCACCCTCCTAAACACTTGCACCCCCACATCCAGGCACTGTTTGGGAGGGCAATAATTCATGCAGACTCCACCACTCCCTGGACCAGTCCAACAGTTTTGCAGAATAGACAGTCACGCTCCAATGTCCAAAACAGTCTGAGGCTTTGTTTCATTTAGCAGTCTAGGGACAGCCTGCGAGATCCAAGTCACAACCGACTCCTAACTGAATTGAATCCAAAGTTCAACATAGCTGAAGGAGCCAAGAAAACTTTTCTCAAGAGACTGGTGACATTTGCTAGAGTGGGAAATGTGGGTCCTCAGCTTTTTGGATGCTTGGGCTTAGTGCAGCCCACAGCAGAGACTTACAGTTGATGCAGTTTTCACACTTGCAGTTCAACATGTGGCTGCACATGTTTGTGGCTAAAAATGTGCTTTCTCCATAATGAAACTGGAATCAATAACCAATCAAGGCAGAATGTGCTTCTGTCCCTTAAAATAGGGTTTCTTTCTTTCTTTCCTAGCAACTGCTAACAGTGAGCCCAACCTTTCATTTCTTCCACTGAGCTGAAAAGAGCTCTGCAATCACATCATTGCAGCACAAGGCAGTCAAAAATATTCCACATCTCTTAAAGCCAGAGAAGCACAGGGAACTGAAAGGCAGCAAGCTGCTCTATACAATAGAAAAAAAAAACACTCTTGTGCCCATAAAACAGCAGCAGAATTACCAAGTTGAGCACTCCAGACGTAAGGCATGTGTAAATTAAGGTTGCTTGTGTAATATTATTTCACACCCCCACCTCCCTCTGCACATATGCATCCTGAAACAGTCCTAATTTATAAGAACTGCATGCTACTTTTTACCACTGTACTTCTCTCACTCTGTTCCCAGCACTTGATTAATGTACAGCAATTCAATATCTTGTTTTCTTCTCCAGCACATGGTCTCGTGCTTCATTACTTCTCAAACCCTCCTCTGGAGTCAGAAGCCTCCATGGATCACGTAGGAAAGGATTTTTTTATAGACATTTATCGCTTGGCCAAATTTGGGTAGCTTTTCCAAAAGAGGTGGAGAGGTCAGGCATCCAACACAAGCTCACTAACTCCAGTTCCCAGTTCCAGATTGTAATGACACAAGCAGTCCTCAGGAAAAGGTAGCAGGGATTTTCCCTGAGGATAATACAATTTATTCTTCTTCAAAGATGCATATGAGATCATCCCAAGGGAGTCTTCTTGGAGCGTCTGATCCTGATACTGCATATGAAGTGGTAGTCTGTGGCTCTCTCCCTAGTATGGCTGAATGTGCCATCAGCTGGTAAAACCACACTTAACTCCCTTTAGGGAAGGTGGTATAGGTGTGCTTATGAGTGTTCTTCTTGGAAAACTGCTTCACAATCCTGCCTGCAGATGCAAGTCTCAGTAGAGGAGACAGTGACATTTGAAAGAACAGGAAAAATGTGCATTGAAATACAAATATATTCAACAGCACTGGTTATTTTTAAAACTACCAAAAGAGAAATTGCTTCCATTCTAGTCAGGAGCTAGGGCCTGTTTATAACGAGTTCCCTTCATTAAGCCTTTGCTTTATAGAATATGACTGCGTCAAACATCAACATTTAATAACATTATTTGTGAAAAGGCGGGGAAAAAATCAAACCAGTCACACTAATCAGATGGACCATCAAATAACCACTTGATGGATGAAAAAGAGAAATGGAAATGCCATCTGCATTTCCAGTATTTCCCAGCTGATCATCCCACTGGGAAATAACAAAGGGGGAGGATTCAATATTCTCCCTGTGTCTGCAAATCACTGTTACACATCAAATTTTGCAGGAGATCAATACTCCTTTAACAATTCTGCCACAGATGCCAGAGCTCATTAGTAGGATGTGAATAACTATGGAGGTTGGAAATCCTATTTTACTTGTCTGTCTGAAGGATTTTGGTTTCTTACCAGCTTAGCTGAGGATTTCATGACCAAATTTTACTGTCTATGTTGAGCTCTTACTCAGGTAAAAAATTTCCTAGTCTAAAAGGGGAGTTTTGACTCAGCTGACTCAGTAGGAGCCTCACAGTCCTTTCTTCATTAGTTATTATCATTCCACTTGAACAAAATGCACAGGAAAGCACACCAACCTGACCAAAGCTACTGGTATTGCCATTCTGATCTAAGAAATGCCTATTTTGATAGTCCAGAATTCCTTCTCATTCTTAAAAGGCCTATCCTACTGAGAAAACAAACAAACAACAACAACAACAAATCCAACATGTAGTCACATAGAAAAATAAAAATCAAGAGTGAAAAAAACCCCTACTTCTGCATTCTTGAATTGGTATTTGAGAGATATTTTTGGGGGGGTACAGATTTCTCCCTTCTGCCTCTTGCAAATGCAAATTCCACAGAAGTCATGTCATTCTAACTTGCATCCTTGGTTCAGCTCTCAAGACCAAATATGTTTTGTAAGCCATTATGGTCCCGCAAGGGCTACGAATAGGATTTTTCTCAAATGTGGTAGTAAAACATAATACTTCTCCCTTTCTTACAGTGCTCATCTGCCCTTTAGGGCTGGGTTTTGATGGAGATTTGAGGGGCATGCATAGGTCATTCAAGTTGATTAGACTAAGGAGTCAGTGCTAATCAGTTCACTTGCTGCAGCCAGGCTGCTTGGACAGGACCCTGCAGGATGCTGGGTTTGCTGCTGCACATCCCAAGCCACGCAGAGGCCCTGGACTTTGACAAAAACTACCTGGGTCCACAAGTTTTCCCTCCTGCCAAAGTGCTGAGCACCTTGCACCCGGGGAGCAAAGCCTGGCTGGCCAGAGTCGCTGCTGCTGTACAGCCGCGGTGCACAGAGGTCGGGAAACACCCGCTGCCACCGATCCAGCCCAGGGACCTGCACAGGACTGCAGCCTTGCCTTTGTGAATCCTTTCCAGAGCACCGTTTAGTCCTGCTGCAGTGTTCCCAAAGTAACAGCTTGCAGCAGGGGTGGCTGGAGGATATTACCGCAACCTCATGTTGCAATGGCTGGGAGCATTCCCTGTTGTGGCGTGACCGCCTGTGCCACTCCCAGAGGAAGGGCTTTTCCCCATCGCTGATTTTTGGAGTGTTTTTGCGTTTATAGGAGTTTTGCACAATGGAGTGGGGCTTCATCTTCCGTGTTTTCTGTCCCTGTGAATAATTGGCCCTTCCAGACTCTTCTCTGAAAAACAGAGTATACAGGCTTTTGAAAAATCTGGTGGTAAAATTGCCCACCATTAGTTTCTCCAGAAATTCCCAGTGTTCATGTGCATACATTTCTGGTCTGCAAACATGTTTAATATGAATGCAAGACATCTTCATGAGACTATCAGACTGATCTAGTTTCACAATTAGTAAGGGGCTAAAATAAAATAAAATAAAATAAAATAAAATAAAATAAAATAAAATAATGCAGTGATTTAATCGAGAAACCTCTGATAAATCCATCCAACCAGAATGATCCAAAACATACATTTTAGACAGTAAGCTATGCACAACCTTCACTCAAGCATAAATATTTGTGAATATTTGTGAATGGGATATTTTAATCACAGAGGCCAGCAGATGCAGCAGATGATCTGAAATTACTCGGTTTTTTGCTGCTTTGTATTAAAGAGAATGAGAAAAGGGAGGGATAGATTTTCAAAAACATATTGGTGTTGTTTGTGTAATTATTTGGAAATTTTCATCTAAATGCATTTTAAAGTACTTCTGAATCCTAAGATAGACTCCTGCAAGCCTTGAGACTGAAACTTTCTTCAGAATCCAAATTTCATTTTCCCAGTTCATAAATTTAATACTTTTTTTTTTTTAATTTGGCTAGTGAGTTTTCAAATTATTCTGGAGGATTTAAGAGTACAAGTTTTAGGGAAAATCCAGAGGCTGTATTAACCTAAAATTCTTACATTTTTAAAAGCTTCTTCCCAGCTAACCCCTTTTGCCCACACCCGTATGAATTTGCTCTTCTTGGACTTCAAAATCCTCAAGAGGATTTTATTGGATAATAGACCTTTCAAGTTTGGTATAAACTTGTCTGAAGTCTTGAAGAAGCATGCTTTTACAAGTCCTGCATGTGAAGGAGTGTTTTGGTACAAGTCCTCCTGTCCCTGAGGCTGGGATTCATTTAATTTAATGAAGTTAGTTAAGTTGGCAGTCTCAGCTAGTCACCAGGGCTCCCTTGTCTGATTTTGCTGGTGAGGTACCTATAGAAGTGTGTAATCTACTGCAGACGTGAAATCAATTCCTTTCAGATATTCTCACCTTACTAACAGGAAGGCTCCAACTGACTCACTTAACAGTATGCTTAGCTTTCAAGTGGTCAGTGTTAAAACAGATGGAGTTCATCCCAACATTTGCTGTGTTATTCGTAGGGCACTAAGCACTGTGCCGTGACTGGGCATCACTGAGATTTCCAAATACACAGGAAGTTCCCAGAAGTGCCTCCCATGAACAAAACTTTAGGTCAATGCCCACTGCCTGAATTTGTTGTCCTCCCTGTAAAGGAGGTATCAGCACCATCTTCTCAAGAACACAGCCTATAGCTCTCAATTTTTTTTTAAATTTTTTTTAAGGACTCTTTTGTTTATCATATAAGCTGTCTTAGGAAGAAACTCATCTGAACCAAAATCTGAGGCTCTATAAAACATCTGCAGAGAGGCAAAGCTCAGGTAGTGAGTTCAGAACAAATTCTCGCTCCACCAGCAAGTCTGCTCATTTGAACACCAAATGTGCATCTGGAAATCTGAGAAACAGGCACGTTCTGCACTGACAAGTGAGTATTTGATTGCCTGATACATTCAGTCTGATTCATCCAGGAGTAAATTTGTCATTGTTGGGACAGGACCAAATTGACTGCAGGAGTTTTATCATATGTTCACCATGTCTTTTATTTTCATCAGCTGCAGTTTGGCTTGCCACAAGTTAATGTGCTTATGCATTAGGTCAGGTTTTTTCTATTCAGACTATTTTAGCACCATCCAAAAAACAAGGGTTAAAGTCATTTTGGGAAAGAGAAAATCAGTATAAGACCTGTATTTATATTTGTGGTGGTGCAGCACATTTAAATCTCTCTGAAAAATCTTCAGCTGCTAAAGCTGCGAAGAGAGATGCATGACCTTCCGCTATGTTTCCCATGTTTTTTGCCTTAATTAAACTTGTCATGAGTCATGTTTACAACACACAACTTACCACAGCCCTGTAACAAACAAAGGCATTCAAATCCTTATGTGCGTGTCCAAATTCACCAGGGATTACTGCTGCCATTTTCATCACTTCCTGTACGTGGAAAATGCAAAAGCCAAATTTAGAAATGGATCACAAGTCTCTGGCCAGGTTGTTTCCAAGAAGGCCGACAAAATCTGCTTTCTTATTTAGCTTAAACCTGTCTTCCCAAGTATTATCTTCCTGGAGACTTTCAGACGTTTTCATCCTCTAAGCTCTTAACTCCTGCAGCATTAGGACAAAAAGAAAAAGCTAACCTTTCCCAGGAGCTGAAAGAGAGATGTAGGATCATAGCTGCCACTTTTTAGCTCAGAACCCATGTGTGTGAAACCTAACAAGGCTTCTTTTATGTACTTAAATCTAGGAAAAGCTATAAAGCAAAATATCCTTATTATCATAATAATATTGAGCTAGGAAGTCACTACTCCTCACATTGTACTTTAATTTGTGCATCTTCCCTACTTAGTAGCTTTGAACTTAAAATCATTAACATGATTAAACTGGGCCCAGGAGTAATCATTTTATTAATATTTGGTCTAAAGGCCATTCAGCTGTTTCTGAGTTTGCAAACAGTCAATCAACACATGCTTTAGATTACAAGGGCAACTATTTTTAAAATACAGGCTTAACATCAGCCTATATGAAAAAAATATATATGGCAAAGTGCAAAAGGAACAGTCAAAAAATGTCAGATATTATAGAGGAGCAAGAACTGTCATTAGCTTGGGAATTCCTGTAATTAGCAAAGCCTGGAGATGCTCCTACAGTGCACAAGACAGAAGGTAAAACCAGCCACTGTCACAAAGAATATCAGTCTCTGTGTGAAGAAAAGAAGGAATAAAAACTTTGGGAGGGCACAAGGAGGGAAGGCTAGTTCTTATTACTTTATTTGTACGTCTAAATCCTATTTTAAATTCTCCCTTATTTTAATGGCTATTTTATTAACTTTCAATTTTTTTAATAATGTGTTCCCATCTTATTTTTAACTCCAGATGTTGCTATCCTACTGGAAGAGGGTTTGGTGTCAGGCACTGCCATGCCCAATCAAGCCCAGATACCTGTTGGGCTTTAATGAGGGCAAGACGAGGTGCAGGTGGCTTGTTGCCACCCCTGCACGACCTTGCTTTGGTTTTGTTTCACCAGCTGCAACTTATAGGGATGTGTGTGAGCTGCAGGGCTTCAAGCCAGCCAGAGCCATACCCCGAGGATCCCCCTGGCATCTCCAGGCCATATCCACAGCCAACATAGGAAATGCCGGCAAGACTGGACCCTCCCTCGCTTCCTTTGGGTCTGGCACTGGTCACCAGCAAATCCTCTCCTTCCCAAGATCTTTATGTCAGGCTGCAGCTCCTATTTTTGAGCTGATGTTCCCTGGGTTTAATCCACTTAGCCTGTGACCACCTTCGTCAGCTTCCTGCAAGTACAGCGTGAGCCTGCAAGATCCTCCCTGCTGCACATGCTATCCTTCCCCGCTGCCCCACCGCCCCTCTCGGGAACATGTATTTATAAAGAGGTGGATTAGGAACATTACCAGGCAGGTCACAGGGTGTCAAGCTGCTCTTTCAGGGCTTAAAATCGGAGGCTCACTCAAGAGGAAGTGCTCTGTTCCTGCAACAGCCGCTGGGATGACTGCTGCAATATACTTGCAATTTACTCTCTTAGCAGCACCTGTACTTCAGGCTGGAGCATTTAGAGATACCATTCCTATAAATAAAGCAGTCAGGAGGTGTATAAATTCTTTAGTTTAATTTTCCTTTTTTCACGTGGAGAAAACAAAAAGTAGTCTATTAAAGTGTAGTGAATGAAATTCATAGACGGTGTGACTCCACCTTGCTCTGCTGCTGCCAGTGAGCAGTGGGTGATATTTACAATTACTACAGACCCCAGCCCATCATCTCTTCTGAGCTTGTCAGCCCCAGGAACAGTTATGTCAGTCACCATCTGATCGGTGGAGACAAAAGAGGTGCCCACAGAGCTGCCGCCTGGCGGGTCACCTCATGGGAAGCAGAGCCCAACACCCACCGGCTCCACAGTGCCTCTAGCCACAGTGATATCCCAATGCCTGAGACCCTGCACAAGGCATTGGGCGCAGTCAAAAAAATGTCAGGCCAAGGTCTGGCTACAGACCATGAGATGTGTTTGGTTTGGACTCACGTCTTGGAGAAAACACTCCACCTCAATGCAAGGTTCTTGCAGCTTGTAAATCAGAAGCAGCCGTTCCCCTTTGGTGTGCTACAGGGATCTGCACAAAGGCAAATCCCAAGTGCTTCGTCATCCTGCTGAGCTCTAATCCCATCAGCATCTCTGGCCACTCCATCAATCGGATTAAAACAAGGCTGAAAGTCATAATACGGCCGGTTTGCCCATGGGGAGCAAGCCCTGCGTGGGCAGATGTAGCCATCACCACTCAGCCAAGCGCCATGCTGCTTGCAAACCCCCAGGGCTTTCACCACTGCAGCATTTTGAAGGTAGCCAGAACAGCAAGACAGGGCAGCCCGTGTTCAGCACCACCACAGAGAGGAAGGGGTTGTGCCTTTAGCCCCCTCTTGCTCCTCCAGTGCTCTTAATGGAAGAAGTAACTGTAGCACTGCTGTCAGAACCTTTCATGTTCATGCTGAAAGTTAGTCAAAAATGTTCCATTAGAAGCTATTTTCCACGAGAAAATGCTGCTTTAACAGAATCTGGCAACTCTGCTGTACCCTGTGGTAGAAACCAAATGGATATATATATAAGGATCCTGCCTTCATCCTGGGACCACTGGCAACAAAAATGAAGCTATAGTCAAGGTCTCACTTTTCTTTTCTCTGCCTTTTTCCAACTACAAAAATAATTTCATTTTTTTTTAAATTTCTGTCTCATTTTTGAAAGCTTTTGACTTCCTCATGCCACCCTAAGAAAAGCACAGCATATGTGGGAAATGTGATTCTGCCTCCAGCAGCTCATTTTATGGTCCAGAGTTGCCCTTCACACTGTTCACATGCAATAGTCCTTGCTTTTGTACGAAAGCAAATAAAGACAAGATTAGATGAGCCAAACTACCACCTCTTAATGATTTACGGAGATACTTAATCTTTCTTTTTATAAAAGCACACTGTCTTGGCAATAGCAAAGGAACAGTTGGCATCATTTTTATATTTTCTAGATCTGTCTAAATTCAGCCTTCCTGTCTTTTCCACTTTACTTTTCTTCAGAAATCAGCCCACACTTCTCACTCACCTATGGATTTTTCTTTTATTTATTTCCCCAATAAGCAATTGCTCACAGAAACCATAGGAAATATAAAGCTGTGAGGCTTCTCAAGATGCCATCTGAACTTCAGCTTTCTCCAAAAATGCCCAGACTTTACCAATCTACGTGCAGTCATCACCTCCTTGCAAAGATAGAAGTAGTCTAGTGTTTTGAGGACTAGGCTGTCTGCACAGTATGTAGGTGACACCCTAGACAGTTTGGGAAAATCAGACACATCCCTCTTTTCCTATTTTTTTATATAGCAACATATAGAATTAAAGACTGTAACGAAAAAGGGAGTTTCCCATAGACCTGTGAACAAGCCTGGAGAATTCACTTGCAGTGAAATAAATTCTATATGAATATATCACATAGATTGATTCAAAAGTTATACTAAAGAGATGATCAAAGTGTGACACAGATTATAAATCATTCTATCCAGATTTCAGATATCATATTCTCTATTATTTCTAATTTGTCTGAAGTTTCCACATCCCTTCCCCTCTCATTTAAGAGATCTTTCACTATGTAAAACACTCCTTTGCAGCTCTGCCCCATAGGTAGAGGAGGTGATCCCAAATGCACAGCAACAGGCCTTACAGCCGACCTGCCAAGCTCCCTGGTTAAGGTCTGACACTAACCACCCCTGCAGCAGCCACTCCAGTGTCCTGTATATCAGGGAAGAAACAGCAAAACTGTGTTTGATTTGTAACTTTACAAGGACTTTCACGTTGAGGTTTATATGTCTTTTATTAGTAGACCTAAGAGAAGGGCCCCATTAGCGCATAACAAAGGAGGCAGCACTAAGCTACTACTACAAAAGCAGTGTTTTAAAAACCCCACTACTTAGAGGTTTACAAGGTTCCTTGGAAAGATTATTGCAGAAGCCACAAAATGGAAACAGAGGAGAGAGTTACTCGGCTGCATTGTGCCTTCGCACATGCTTTTGGCCCCATACAGAGAGACATGCCTGGTCAAAACGCAGCTGTAGCCTCCACTAAGTAACTTGCTCATCCTGGAGACACTCAGGTCCAGGTTCTCCTGTACCAGGAGGATGCCCCATCAACATTTAAGACCCCATTGTATTTAAGATCCCATTGCCCAGGAAAGCCTTAGCAGAAAACCTGAAATAACAGTTTAGCAGCTGAGACAGCCAGTTTTTCTCTCCCAACAGCCTTGAATAAAACAAGACCCTCCATTCAACCTGGGTTGTTTTTTTGTTGTTTTTTTTTCTGTTATATTTTTCATGTTTTACTTTCTAGGTATTTTGAATGAAGGGTAACTTGGCCCTGAAAATTCTCCAAAGAACACAGCACAGTGTTTCAACACAAGATGTCTAAATGAAGTGCTGTATCATTTCTAACACTTTCATATTTACTCAATACTCTCCATCACAAAAAATATTCCCAGCTCTGTTTATCCAATTCAACTCTTAGAATCCAATTCAAGTCCACACACTCTTAGACTGCCATAAAATGAAGACATCAACAACAGCCATAAGTATGTATTATTTCAAGACATTTCCTTATAAAGCAATGACACTGTGTATTAGCAGCCTTTATTCTCTGCAGATCCCTGTCTCAGCCACAGAGGAAGGAAAGGGCTGGCTGGTCTCGGAAAAGGGACCTGGCTGAGCCTCTGCTAATTCTTGCCAAAGCTCATCCCCATGCCTGCACAGCCAGCACAGTCCCATCCTCATTGGAGCTTTCCTCCCTCTGCTCTGCTAGTAAGCCAAATCTGACACTCCCCTTGGGGCAGCGAGGGTCCCTTCCCTGACTGGCCCATCTGTGCTGGAGACTGGGAGGAACTGGAGATTGGAGAGGATGAATAACTGTCCATCAGGCAGCGGCTGCTTTTCTTCTTCCCAAGGAGAGTCATTGCTCTGAGATGGCATCCCTGCAAGCAAGCCAGCTTCTTTCCAGTCTATTAAACTGACTTCTTCCTTCATCACCTGTATTTTCCCCTTTATGTTTTTTTAGGAGTTGCCTTAGCCTTAGTGCAGAGTGACTTAAATCACCACTTTTGATGATCTAATAGATTCCACTCCTCAGACCTCTCTCCATGACCTCACTGTTCTGCTGTCTCCTCTTTGCCTGATCTCCATCGACATGGAAACCATCCTTTTCTTGGACCTTTGTCACCCTTGCATTGTCTCTTTTTCGACCCATGTTCCCAAACCGATTCACCAGAAATCCCACCGCACGCTCCTTGCATATGTAGGGCGCTACCCCCCCGCCACCAGTCTCCCAGAACAGCGAAGGACCATAACCCACATCTTCTGGCTGGAGAGAAGGCTGTCTGGAACATGAGCTCATGTTTTCCTAAAATAAGCAGGAACTGTGCACTTAAACTCAACACCTGCGGCAAAGTGGGAGTGGCTGTTAACACTGTGCAGCATCCAAAGCAATCCTCGCACGTGGCATGGCATGGCACAGTGTGAGCCAGAAGTGCGGAATAGCTAGCAGCCTTCCAAGGGTGACTAATGCCTTGCTGCTAAAAACAGCTTCCAGGGGTTTTCCATGAGCAAATCTCACTACAGCTCGAGTATTGGCTTTTCACCTGCTAAATACAAGAACTTCACTGTAATGTCCACACTGATGGATTTTTTTTTTTTAACCAGTGCATGCTACAAATGTTAAAGGAAACATAGGTCTTTCAGAAGTGATGGCAGCATCTGATCCTTGTTAACAACGCTCTTAAAAGCCAAAAATGTCACCCTTATAACAGATTATGTGGGAGGGTGGAAACAAGGATGTGCAGTAGACATACAAGACTGGAACATAAAGCATATTGCCTGCACAGATAGAAATGTATAAGGACCAAAGTAAAGGTATAGAATATAACGCACTGATGTGGCTTCTCAGAGAAGTACAGTGTTACATCAAATAGGTTGTCCTGTCAAAAGCACATAACACTCAGCTATTTGACCAAAAGACCAAGCAAAATTCTTCAGAGCCTTGTTGCAGAAAGAAACTGATAAGAACTGCCACCAGTTATTTGGACTTAACAGGTTCTGTGTCCCTTTGGACCTGCAAGGTTTTGCTGCTCCTCTCTCAGGCCACAGGATTCTTTCAAGTACTTCTGTGTGAATCAAAGCCACATCTCCAAGAAAACTTAATGAACACACGGCTCTGCTCATTGTGAGGTTAAATATATACACAGTGTGAATTTCTGAACTTATTCAATTAATATCTTGCCTCAACAGACTCCAGCACTATGTTTTCCTGCATACTTGAGGTTTGCAGTCAAGCAGCTGAACCGTGTAATCCACCGTCTCAGACATGACATATTACTCGCCAGTCCTGACTGTCCCTGACAAGTTGATTCATCTTATAAAGCATTTGGGCTTCCAAATGAAATATAGATTGATGTTATTTTGCTTATTCTATTTTAGGAGCAAGGAACCCACAGGTGCGTCTGTCCAAGTGCCTTCACAATACTGCTCCTAGGAACAATATGGTCCTTGCACAAAATGGAAAGTGAAAAGAGAGTTGTGCAATTGCAATTGAAATGAGACTACATTGAGAACTTGCCAAAATATCTATGAATAAATTCCCCCACTAACAATGTTATAACAGCTACTGAATTTTGTGTAAAACACATATATGTATCTCCTTCTAGTTCAGGCTACCCACCTTTCCACCTTATAACTTCCTATCATAACTTTTTTTCTACGTCTAAACACCAACTGGGCCAATGTGAGCACTATGACAAGGACTATGGATCTTCTCCCAGGAGGCCTAATTTATTTCATGCTGTTGTTAAGACGATGAAGAAATTGTACAAGATGTGAGATTTGACAGTGCAAGGGGAATGGATTGTCATGGAACAGTTCAGCGTAGCCCAGATCCTGTAGAAGATGACCAAACCTTGAAAATGCTACCTTCATCCTAAGGACTCCACAACAGCCCAGTTTGAAAAAGGTGGATACCATGGAATGATCCTGTCCTGATCTAAGGAGAGGGATAACATAAATCTTATGACATGGTTTTGACTCCAGAGAAGGGTAAAACAGCCCAGTGTGGCAGAGACAAGGTTTCAACACCTTGAAACAATTCTAGCATTCCCAAGAGGAAAGAGACTGCCTTCAACTTACTTCTAATTAATTTAAAACTTAGCCTGTTGGAGCATAAAGAGCATCATGCACTAAGTCAGTCCAGCTGCTTTACGGGAAGAGCTACAATGAAATCTGTAGATTTCTGATATCAAAAGGAAATTCCCTATCTGCAATTTATTCAACTAGCATTCATTGCCCCTGGAGGTTGTTAAAGCTAAGAACATATTCAGTCACAAAGAATCAAGCATTTATATTAGATCCTGAGGATATCCAAAGTTATAATCAATAGGAGAAAGAGAGAGCACCAGCAGTGCCAGTGGCTACCTAGGATTTGTATCTCATGCTGGTGGAGAGCCATGGTTGAAGCTTTTCCCACAGTTGGACCACTTACAAGATGGTCTCCCACGTGGTTTCTCTGGTTTTTAATGAGGTGTAAACTCACCTTGAGCTTGCACAATTACCTGTCTTTCCTCACTGGGGAGCAGCACAGGTTTTTCATGAAACCTGTAAGAAATTAACTATTTGTTAGATCTCCTCTCCCCTGCTCCACATGGCAGAGATGGGATGTGTTCAGAGGTTGCTGGAGACAGGGGAGTAGACAGAGAGGGAGGGAATCAGAGATTTGCACATCCAGGCAGCACACTGGTTGCATAAGCCCTGTGTCTGTGGGAAATCAGTCTAAAACCTTTTCAGAAGCAATACAAACATGTAGTCTTTTAGGACTAAAGTCATTTATGCAGAAATTTCCCCTATGGTCAGACTATTTCATAATTATCCACACTGGGATGTCTTGCATTTTGCTTTGAAGCATCTGGTTCTCAGTATGTCACCATTAGTTTGATCTAGCAGTTCCTATCCTTATATAATAATAAACCACTTCATGGCTATTTCACAGAAAATGTCTCTCTTTTTCCCCACTAAATGACCTGGAACTAGAACACAAACATTCTTTTTGCACAGTTTTACATAATATTTGCCATAGTTTTCACACAACACTATTAAAGACTAATTTGTTTCTGTTCCCAGGCTGATGGAAAGCAGTTCTTTTGGTAGCTTGATTGCGTCAGTGTTCTTTGAACATGTAAATAAAGATACTGAGATAAGACCTGTCCAACTACAGAGCCCTTTTTCTCTTTATGTTTACCAGATACTTCAAGCTAAATAAAATTATTCTTTGCTCTCAGTCTGCCTAAGAACATGCTCAACAAATTGATAATCAAATTACCTCGAATAGCACAACCCCTCCCCAACCTATTTTGGTCACAAGCAGCATCTAAGAGGATCTACAATGACATGTTTCAAAAAGACATTTTGAAAAATGACTTATGGTCCCAAATACCATTTTGAAAAGCAACTTAACTCCCGAGGAATGGGATTTTCAGGGAGATTTAGATTCTTGAGCATTTAATGGCCAGCTTAGAAAAAGGAGCTTCTACTTAGCAGAATCTGAGAAGTGTTGCCTTGCCAACTCCTATTCTTGACAGAAATGCATTACCACTTGGCATCTGACAATGTCAATGAGCACCCGCCCTCATCTTTATTGGTACAAAACACCTTTGTAATGAGATTGAAAGATGCTTTTCTATACTGTCTTCAAATCTTTTTTTTGCTAGGCAAATGGTAGAAATGTTTTCTCTGCCCGGTTCCTTCTGGGGTAGTGACTTGGAGGTCCATTTCCTTGGCAAGATTTCCTGAATTGCCAGAATTTTCAATAAAGAGATGATTTTTGGAGAACATTTTGCAAAACTGGCCATATTCTTTTTAGAAAAGATGGTGATGTGTCCCACCCAACATGTGAACCACTCTCTAGAGATGCCCAATTATGAAAGACTAGGGAAATTAGTCATCTGCATGTTTGCTTCTGATGCTCCAGATACAGGATGAATCCAGCCCTAGACCTTGGACACATAACTCAAAATATGTAAATAAGCCTAAGAGTACAGATTCATCAAATCAACTCATCAAATGTTGCAGCCATGGAGCAGTTCTGGTGGTTGAAGGTGCCAACAGTTAAAAGGAAAAAGACACTGGCTCTTTCTGCCTTGTTTGGCAGCTTCTTTCCTTCTGGACTTTAATTCACCAGATGCTACATGCGGATCTTCTGGTTTCTGAAGCAGGGAAATCACCTCCTATTAGAGTAATATGATGATGTTACATTCATTTTGCTGCAGTTAATGTTTAAACAACAGCTACAGTTGTTAAAGTCTTTTATGTAACCTCCCAAAGAAAAAGCAATGCCAAGAATCTCTAAGGGCAAAAATAAGCAAGAAGAAAAGCAAGAAGTACAGGAGGCAGAAAATTATTCAGATCACACCTTTTTTTTATATAAAAGCTGAACACAAGGCATGTAACACAAATTAGCCTTCAGCAGGCCACATGAGCTATATGCTCTTTATGGTATGATATGAAACTGCAAACCCACATCACAAAGGGAACATTACATAGAGCAGTAGAACTTTACTTGCCCAGACAATTCTTCTTCTTCTGACATTTCTTGGGATTGTTTGTGTATTCTGTCTAAAGAGATGTGGTCTATTTGCAGTTGCCACCTTACATCAAATCCCAAGAATTATTGTTTTTTAAAAAGAGTAGTCAGAAAAGAAACCTGAATATTATTAGTCACTGATATTAGTCATTGATAGAGGAACAAGGTCACTTCAGAGGTCAGAATATTTCAATAGCCACAGAAATTCCACCTAAACTACTCAGCATTCCATCCAACAGTGCACCACAAGAGGTTCTGGAGGCAGAATGGCCCAGAGAACCATTTTGCTCCCACCAGGTTTACAACACTGCTTGAAGCAAGACACAGCCTGATGCCATTCCCTGGTGTCAGGTGCTGATGGAAATGTGCTTAGATGAGTTGCGAGGCCACCAAAGCTTTCCTGGAGTACTGTCACTTCAGTGTACAAGAAATCCCAAGCACTTAAACACATTTTGATGCAAAGCTGCCTCTAAAATCAGTGACTTTTATGAAGAGCTCAGCACTGCCCAAGGCTATCTGAGAGCTACTCTGCCCTCCTCTTGCACATGGATGCTGCACAGGAGAGGGAAAACCCACATGTCCCATAGAGGCATGGATGGCTCAAGGAGGCAACAAAGGCTGTTCCCCTTCCACCTCTTTCCCTCCTGGGACAACCTAGAAATCCCACCAGGGGTCCAGCAACAGAACTTATGCCTTGCCTTAGAAATCCCCACACCTTTTCTTCTTCTTTTCCTTGGAGGCAGCAGGAGGGAACAGACTCAGGACATTCTCACCACACTCCAGGTCTTAGGCACCCCTTCCTGGTTGCCTCTGCAGACACTGTGGCTCTTGTCAGGGAAGAAAGGAGGAAAGCACTTCGGCCAAGGTCTGAATCATCTCCTGATGGCACAGTGCCCCAGGCAGACTGTGACAGTCCTCACCACTCCAACTCAGCTTTATCTCCATATTCAACAAACAACAAAACAGCTGCTTTATGATACCAGCTGAAACAAAAGCATTGGACAGTTTGAGTGCAGTTTAACAATGTCTGTGACCTAAAACAGTTTGTTGATTCTTGAGTGCGTGCAGAGCCTGACCCCACTCACATCCTCTTAATCCTTTTGCTGTCTTCTTCTTTTCCTGCTCTAAGAAAGGGCACAGGATGAAAACAAAAGAAAAACAATCCAAGGGGAATTAGTATTAAATTGTAAGTAGCAACAACCAAGCATTTCATCAGCATGAACACAGTATCAATAAATCTTTATCACCAACGGGTTTTTTTGTATCTGGAATCCACTATACTGCAAATTAGTCCCATTTGTCCATTCAGTGCTAATGCCATTAAAATCGACCTCATTTGTCAAAGCACATGAGTCCAGAAATCCCTGAACTTGTTAATTTTTCAGTTTGAAAACATAATCTTGATTCCTAAACTAAATTTTATGGAAAGAAATCTCATTGTAGTTGGAAACTAGACCCTTGTCACTCCAAGGAAAATTTAGCACAGACCACCCTTTGTTTGGGTTGGCACTGAAGGGCACTTTAACACCTGTGTTATTTTCTTATACCCCAAGAGCAGCCACTCATTCCTTTCCATTCCAACCCAGTATTTTTCACCTCTGTCTCCTCCTGTGGTTACCACAGAAATTTCAGCATGATAGAAGTGACAGAATTTATGGTTTCTCATAGTTTCCCAGAGACTGCTCTGAAAAATGGTGATCCTTTTCTTTTTCACAGAACGATAACTTAGAGTGTGGGCAAAATATCCTGAAAACTTAACAATGCTTAAAAAAAAAAAAAAAAAAAAAAAAAAGAAAGTTTTCATGAATCTCATTATTTCTTTTCCATAATTTTTTACCAATCCCACCACCTCTAAATGCTGTGCCACTAGTACTTTCCCAATTAAATCAAACTTCTAATTTCACTTTTGATTTCTGAAGTAACTTCATAAAAATTTGTCTTAGCTGAGTCTAGCTGCTAAAAAGCTCAGCTCTTCACCAAGAGGTTGCTAGAGGAAGAGATTAATACAAGTCTTTCTTTGGCATGAAGAGATAATGTGAGCAGGTACTGACTGTAAAGGCTGTTTATTGCATAAGTGCGGGTGTATATATTTGAAACAGGGAAAGCAAAAATACAGAATCATAGAATTGTTAAGGCTGGAAAAGACCTCCAAGATCATCAAGTCCAACCACTAACCCAGCACTGCCAGGCCCACCCCTAAACCATGTCCCTAAGCACCACATCTACATGGATTTTGGATATCCAGTGCACCATTTCCCATCTACTCTGCATCCTGTTTGGTGAAGGAATCTCTGCAGTGTCACACAAGAAGCTTTAAAGTGTGTACTGAACACAGATGTGGTGCAGCCAAAAGACAGAGCTTTGATAACAGAGTATTTCACAGCCTGCTGTTGCATTTAAAGAGGGCATTCAGCCGTCATAGATCACTGAGGATGGAGTCAGGAGGGTGAGATGGATACAGTGCATGAGAACAGCCAGGCAAGAAAACAACTCTTGGAAAACAAGCTGTCTTTCCTAGGGGCTTTGGCAAGAACCAGACAAAAGGGTTAAGCCATCCCACTGCCCTTGGTGAGCCGGTACCTCGTTCCCTGCTTTCGGACATTTCTGGATCAGTGATTTAGGTTTATGCGGAAACCAGCACTGTCCTGATACAGGTCCATACTGTAAGCAGCCCTGTCCTCATGCAGCTGCAAGCCAAATGGCCTCTGTATGTCTGCAAAAGTATTTGGCATCCCACTGAAAAGCAATTCACCTTGGTCAGAAATAGATTTTGGCCTGCTACTCAGCAGCTACCAGGTGCTTGGAAAAAGGTAGGAAAACCGAAAGAGTTCTAGCTATGGCTTACAACACCCACTCCAAAAAGCTGGTCTCCAACACTACATCACCCGTCCCCACCGTGGGCAGCCCCCTATCCCACTGAATGCTGAGCCTCAGCATCCTTCCCATTCTGCCTCCTACCCCTGATGACTTTGCGGGCAGACACAGCAGGGAGAGCAGCTGGCAGGCAGATGGGGGGCAGGCAGCTTCAAAGGAGTTGCCAGCCACTTCCTGGGTACAGCAGCAGAGCCACAGCCCACCGCAGGCATCAAAAACTGATGGGTTTCCCAGGCCCCGTTGACATGTTGCTCTCCAGGTCTCGGCTGTCACTTTTCCTCCTGCTCCCTGCCAGGGCTGATGAGAAGAAGAGCCCTCACCAGGGCTGGCCCCTCCGGGCAGTGTCATGCAAAATACAGGACAGCAGGAGGACCAGCTGGTCCCAGACTGGGACTGGTGGTGAGATGCAGCAAATATGTACAATTGCCTTTTGATTCATGCAGACAGGAGCATGAAATGAGGCCAGTGCTGCAGGGATGTAAGAGTAGGGGACCAGGTCCCAGGTGAAAGCAGCCTGTTGGAGCTGGAGAGGTGTCCCCACTTAATGTCCAGGGGAGATGGAGGAGAGCTGACCATTTAGGGAGTCATGGTGGGGAGCAAAACATGGTGGATGAGTGGAGGCTCAGCATGGTCCCATCCCCTGAGGCATCAGCCGGGACAGCAGCCCTCTACCTCTAGGGAAGAGGTAGGTAGAAGAAGCAGTAGGTGGGCTGGGCTTCTTAGGTGAAAAAGCAGCAATGGTGCATGGTTCAAGCACCACTGCTGCTTTTTCACCTAAGAACCCCAGCCCGCCTACTGCTCAGCCCACCTACAAGCAGCTCCCCATGCTGCTGATCCCTGCCAGCCAGGCCAGCAGGGCTGGGTGTCTCTGGGACAGCCTGACCGGGCGGCTGCACTCAGCCCCTGTGCCTGCCACTCCGGAGCCGCCTGCTTCATGTCACGTTTCCCTACTGTGCTCCAAGGGCCATGTCTCTGGGAAGTATTTTTGCAGCAATAAAGCAGCATTTTCACTGGGCAAAGCTGCATTTTAATAGTAAGCAGAGAGGACTGTTAAAAGCTGCAGCAGGCCCCGTTTGGCGCCAGTCATTGCTTTTTTTTATTTCTCCTCCATATGTACCCCATATGCAAGTACAGCTGAGAAGCCAATATAGACATTTTTTAAAGAAGAGAAATATCTGAAAATGCCCTGAGAAGGAGGTTCTGGGGTTTTTTAATGCTGCTTTTGCAAGAGCTGTGGAGATCCCAGAGATCTTTCATCTCTGCACTTTTGAATTCTCTCCTTGCAGGTAATTAATAACATAGTTGACTGTGATGGGGGTTTAGGGGCAAAAATTTTCCACTCTTTGTGCCCTATCCATGGCACAGCTACTATTCAGTGTTTTGGTCCTGTGCTGTGAGAACACATCCACAGATGACATGACATAGGCAGGGGCTGTCTCAGTAATATCAGCTCACTACTTTGTACACATTTGGGTGTCTGTGATGGGTCTAAGACAGAAGAGAGAGCTCTGCACTGCCTTTCCAATCCCAGCCTCTCCTACTGGCCCTCCAGTGTCATGAGCCCAGGGCATCCAACACCACGTAATGCATCAACTTACTCTCACCTCAAGAATTCCTCCTAGTGCAGATCAAGGGGTCACTCAGAACCAAAACCCCCTCCAGACTGGGTTTTATGGCCCAAGTTTAGTCACAGAAGAGGCATGGCAGTTCCCTGCTATGTCAGCAAGGATGTCATGCTCACAAGCTTCTTCTTCAGTCTCAGCTTGAACATTAAAGAGCTTCCCTTCTTCATATATACATGTGAAATATGCCTTGAAATAAAAAAGACATGACATAATCTTTACACAAGAACAAACATTCCTTGGATTCCTTCCTTTCAGACACTGAAGAACCTTCAATGCTCCTAGGATTCATCTTGGTTTCTAAACAAAAACATGCTCTTTAATCAGGCAGCACAAGAAATACATAAATCTGGGGAGGGGGAACCCATCACTGCATTTCTTTGATTTATTTTTTCTTATCATCCTGGAGAATTCTTTGGGATTAGATAAGAGTATCTGCAGGTATCCAAAATTGTCCTTTTCAAATCCCTGGCTTGTTCATCAAGTCTCCAGATCTGTCTGCTCTGACTCAGTTAAAGACAGCATTATACTTGCTCTAAAAGGGGTTCCTCTCTTCCCATCTCCTCTATCATCGTTTCCTAAATGGCATTCTGAGTCCTGCGGCGAGCATTGCCTTGGTGGCACAGACACATCAGTGTCATGTGGTTGCTTGCTGTGGGCTCAGGGACCTTTTGCTCCCCAAAAGGTGCCCCATGTAGAGACTTCTGATCCAATGTCCTTCCATGAGAGCAAGTGGATAGATCAGTTCTTGCATGCATCTGAAGAAATGGAGGTTTTATTCCCAAAACTAAGTATGTTGGGCTTGTCAGTAGTGTTTTGCATATGGACAGACCCTATGATGCCATCCTGTATTTTTTTTTTGTATTTGTCAAATGTATTTAAGCATAGAGAACTCTGCAGCCAATACTCAGTCACAGTCTTTCCTTGCCCCAGTTCTAAACTCATATTTCCACTCTTGTTTGCTGTATCCTTGAGCTTCTACAACTCCTCTGGCATGGTATTGCAAGCAGTTTGGTTATTTCTTGTATTTCAGTGGTGTCCAGCACTATCACTGTGCCAGATACTGCAAGAGCAGATGTATTATTTACACCCCAATTTTGCAGTTATGCCAAGAGAAATTAAGGGGAGATCTTAGCATGCCACTTAAAAGGACCCAAACTGTAGAATGAAAAGTTCTTTATAAGCTGCTCAGGCTCCTGGGTGGCCACAGTGCCTGTGTTTCCCCCAGGAAACATCTGCTTTTTTGAAGTTCTGGTCCTTGTACCCCTGTGGACCGCAGGGTTTGTGACCCTTTCAACACCAGGCATGGAGGAATGCATGAGGAAGCAGGCTTCCCCCAACCTCTGCCACCACTCTCTGCTGGTCCCTAACCACAAATGATGCCTGCTTCCGCAGCCAAAACCCCAGTCTCCCATTTCCAAATGCTCCATAGTGGCAGTGTCCAGCACCTAGCATGCCCTCGATGGGACCACTTGAGAACAAGTCACTGCAGCCCTTTTTCTCCTCACAAAAACCATGAGAAGCTAAAACTACCTGCTGGCTGTTCTCTTCTGCAGCGGATTTTAAAAGATTACCTCCCTTTTCATGGTCCATCCAGTCCCCTAAGTCTGTCCTTGCTTTTAAAAAGTTACCTGGAAGAGGGAGATAAAGATGTGTAGCTTGCCCCTCAGCAAAGAGAAACTGGGGGCTGCATCCCTTCCCATGGGAAAAGGGGAAGGGCTGGCAGGCACAGACAGGACCTCCTCTGAGACCAGCTCATTAGGGACCAACTCTCTGGCAGCATTACCCTCTCAGCAGTAAGACAAGAAAAGAGTATGCATGGCAGGGAATAGAGATGAGGAGTGACGGATTTAGGAGGTAGACTGTGACAGGGAGAGGTATTTTTTATAGGTTTCTGTATTACACCCTACTGAAAAAGATAATTTTGGTCCTATTTTAACCATTTTTTATACTTTAATAGAGCAGACAATGATGCAGTTTACGATTCTCTCACAAAGAGCGAGTTTTCTGCACTGCAATAAACACTAGGTTAGTGGTACTTAGGTCACTTTTCCATGGGGAAAATTAGGTAAAATATTCAAAAACCTATGGCAATATCTTTTCTGTAGCTTTGAGGAGTCAGTCTTGAACAGAGACACAATTCACTGAAATATCCTATCGGGTAGAGGGTAAGAATTGTTTTTTTCCATTAAAACCCTTAGGACATTTTCTGCAAGAACTCTTTAAAGCTATTAGTCTTCGGGAGTTCTGGATGTTTCTGAGTTTTGTTCTACCACTTGAAGTGTTGTTTTAGAACTACTTCAGCCCTCTAAATGTGTGTCTGCCAGACAATACAGCTGATAAGAATTTGCCATTAATTGGAGAGTGGGGCATGTACCAGACTAAGTGATTTACTTTTGAAGTGCTGTTATTATGGTTGTAGACTGCATTCGGTTGCTTAGAAACCATCCTTGTTGATGATTCAGGTTTTTTCCTGACAGCACAGTGAACAGATAGCACCTTTTTTTTGACTCAGTGGTTTTCAGGAGGAACTATTTTATAAAAAAACACTTCAAAAAGCAGTATCCCTCCATCAATGGGCAGTAGTATAGCTGGCATGTTGATTAAGGCTGAAGAGGTACATTATTCCAAAGGAGCAAATAAGGTTTTAGAAAACAGCATTTGGCAGCAGGATGCTTGGAGATATATTGTTCAGTTGGGGGAAGAGGAAGAAAAAAACTTGCTTATCAAATGGGAAGACTTATCTGACAAACAGCATATCTAACAAGCAACAAATGCTGAGAAAAAGAGCTCTGTACTGTTTCATTAAAACCACAGACACATTACCAGTGTGGACATTCGGCTGCAACTCATTAGTAAATGAATTCTATCTGTGACAGCCTTGTCAAACCCAAGCTTTACTGATTACATTTGGCTTTTAGGCACTAATCCCCAGGGAAAGTGATTTATTTCAGCACTTGATGAGTTACTCCATTGATGGCAGTGATAATGACATTATCTTCAGTTAGGTTAGCATTCATAGGCCTCTTGGAAGGACTGAGGGTTCAAGGAGGATTTAAATGAAGGCAGAAGGTGTCATGGTTTAGGAATGGTATTCCCCAATTTAGTGTTCCCACTGAAGCACCACAAATATTGCACACTCACTCTGCCCTCCCCCTCCTCCTGCTGCAGGATGGAGAGAATTGGAGGCACAAAGGGTAAAGATCACAGGTTGAAATAAGAACAATTTGCTAGAAACTGCCCAGAAATAAGAAGAGGAACCGTAACAACACCAATATCGATAACAGAGGGAACCTGCTACCTGATTGCTCACTCTGCCAAGTTTACTCACCTAAAGGCACCTCTTGCCCTGTTCCCAGAAAATGAGGTGAGGCAGTACAGGAAAGCATCTGGGTCCTAGCCATGCCCCCTCCTGGCTACTGCAAACATTAACCCTGTCCTGGCTGGAACCAGGGCAGGGTGGAAGTCAAGCACGATGGTGCATGAACAACCAGAAATATTTGGAAAGCGTAGCCCGTCTGTAATAGTGGAGGGTTTCACAAAACTGAGCTGAAGCAGAGAATGCTGAGAGGGAATGACCTAGAGGTTAGACAGCAAGGCCCCAGTGAAGAGAGACTGCAGGCTGTCTGCCACCCTTCCTCATCTCCCAATCCAGTGCCCTGTTGTCATACATGGGCTGAGCAATGATGGCTTTGAATCCCCTCATCTCGCAGCTAAACCAGGAGCTGCAGCAGGGAATGAAACACCTCTCATGTCCTGCTTCTGACAGGGAAGGTTTTCCTGGTGTAATGAGGAAATTAAATTGACTGTGTGATTACCAGCAGGTAATGATGTGCAAAATCAGAGAGAGTTACAGACACAAGCAGAGAACTGAGTTAGGATGCTGTGAAGAGGAGAAACAGGATGTTAATAGCTCAGACTAATATCTGATGCTTCCTCAGCAGTCACAGAAAAGAAAGAGAAGGGGAGAGGTGCAGATCACAGCAGCCAGCAGCTCTGAGTCCCCTTTAGACAATCCTTATTCCTTCCACTGTCCTTGGATCAACAGAGAGATACAGGGATTCTTAAGACCAAGAGAATACCTCCTTGAACTCCAGGCAAAGGAACACATCTTCACACATCTGCCATGGTAACTCATACAATACAGACCCAGTGGCTCAAAATATCCATCTTAACTGGTAAGACATGGAACAGAAACTCCAGGAGAAATCAGAGGTGCCTTTGAGATACGCCTAATACAGGTACCACTGGTAAGATTGCTCCACAAGACCCCAACCTTTGCCAGTTTGAGCTATGAAGATGTTTTCTGCAATGCAGGGGATGAAACCTGAGCCCAGCCAAGGCCGGGAAGCAAGGCTGTTCCAGAAACATCTTAACCTTATCTAACTCCTCTTAGGGAGTTAGAGGAAACTCCCTAACTTGGGAAGTCTCTTCTGGTTTAGAGGAAATCAAACAGGGATCTGCAGATTCTTGACAACTCTTTAGCATATCCAAAGTGTGACTATTAAAGTTTTTGTTGTCATCCAGCTGGCGTAGCAAGGCTCCTTCTCTAGGAGGAAAGGCACAGTCAACCACCCTGGATGTGCCACGGACATGAATTTGAAGCGGTAACGCATTTGAGGACTGATGCATTAATAATCTCTAAGGCAACATCACAACTGCCATTCTCCTGATTTGTCTCTATGAAAAATACTGCAAAAACTTACTCTGTGGCAGGAGCATCTGCAGGCCTTGTGAAAATTCAGAAGGTTTTTTTGTCTGCTGAAATTATTCTGTCAATTTTCACTGGAGAATATGTCTTTTGAAGTGCAATGAACATGTACCATGTCTCACTGATCCAGTATAACCCCAGCTGGAACAATGAAAGAAAGAACAGCTTATCTTTTCCAGTAATTAACTCTAATCTGAGAAGACATAGGTGAGTAATTGCAGGAATAAAGGCTATTACACCTCCAAGAAATAAAATTTGACCTCCTTTTTTTTTCAGCTCCAGTCTTCAGATGGGCCACAAAGTTGCTTCTGTTGCAAATCGTGTGATAGGATTAAAAAGCACATCTACTATTACTGGGTTTAAGGCAAAAAATATCCTTTTATATCTTTTTAATATCCTAAGCAAGTAAGTTAGAGATAAAACCTACAAAACTCAATTACAGTTTCTGGGACAGAGTCTAAGCCATAGGCAGCAAATGGCTTGATTTTAGAAAATCTTATTTTCTTATTTAGGGGAAAAGGGGCAGGATGTTAGGCTGGTCATAGTCCTGAGATGCTGCTTCAAAACAAAAAATCTGCATATTAAGGCTTTCACTCCGTATCATACATACTGTAAAAGGAAAGGAGTTGACTTCAATTTGCCAAATGGCCACGGCCATTGTAAATTGCAATGAAACCTTGTCTTGGAGAGTTTGTCAGTAAAGAGGAATTCTGGAGAAACTGCAGCAGGAGATGAAGGACTGAAGAGATGCTTCCTTTGGCACATCTGGTTTCAGCTGGTATCACGGGCAGTCTATGGGCAAACCTCTGAGGGGCACCAGCCCCTAAATTCATAGGAATATCATCTAGAGAACAGCTAAGGTTTTAAAGCACTTGGAAGTGCCACGTGCAAATTAAAGTAAAAACTGTAAGGCTAAATGAAGTAAACTGTTTAGCCATAAGGCTAAACTAACAAATAATGCAGAGAATAATACTTTTCACCACGTAACCATATTAATTTCTATACACAACAGTCTGTTTTGAAAGCAACATGGGTCAAATCTCTAGCAATACGTGCCTGTCTGTGCTGAGGACAATACAAAATATGATTTTATTAATCTTTCATTCTAATTTCATGGCACTCAGCAGTGTTTGTGACTGTGCACAATGGCAGGCACCAATCCAGAGCCTGTACTGGCACTGGATGGGTTTATTCCATTGACCCCAGCAGAGCCACGCTGATTTACACCAGCTGAAATCTGGCCCATAATTTCTGCTTTGGAAGGATTACACTTAATTGCTTCTTTATGTTCGACGCACAATGCAGGGATATCCGAGGATCACAGACCCAAGGGTGTCCTTCTCTCCCCTCGGCTGTAGTAAACATTCCCATTCAAGCCAGTCTCATGACAGCTGCCTGGAAAGAAGCAGAAACTGTAGCGTGGCACCAGACCCATTGACTGTTTGGTTTGGCCATGAGGGGTCACACGACAGGGTTTTCAGAGCTGTGGGAGCTTCAGGGGGATCACAATGCCTGCCCTGGTAGAGGTAGGTTTCAAGACCAGCCCTACAGGACAGCAGCCCCAAAAACCAGCTCCTGAGACCTTCTCCAAAGGGAAGAGGGGTTTGACCCTTCTAAGGGATCTCCCCTGTGCTTGGTCTGGAGATGCCCTTGGGGTGCCCTCTGTCTGACAGTGCTGGAGAAGGGTAAGTGAGGGATCCTTGCCTGCCTCTCAACCCTGCACGTGTGTTTTGCTTCTCCGTCACATTATCCTCCTGCCAGCTGTCTCTGCCTCCTTATTTTCCTACAGCTAAATTGCCCTTCTTGGAAGCTAATATGAAGTGAGCAGACTCACACAAAACTGCAAGCTTTGCACTACACTCTGAAAGCTTCCAAATCTCCAACCAACAGGGAAGCAGAGAGCACTTTTCCAGGTACAATTAAACACCCAGGTCCTGCCACCCAGACAGTGCTCCTGCTCGTGATGGCCCTTGGACCCAGACACTTGATGCAGGCCCTCTGGGGATGTTAGAAGCCAAATAATTTGGGATTTTAGAAGTTCAAACGCAAGCACCTTAGGTTGCCTCCCTGTGCCAGCAATCAGCAGCAGTCTGCCCATTTCCCAGCATAATCCATTGCCCATGGAAAGCACTGCTGAATGAGGACATTACCACACTCTCTTGCACTCGCTGCAGTTTGACAAATGCTTATAAGCAGCAACTTACATAGAACCCATTGTAGTGATTGTGCCTTGGGGCTGTGTCCTTTCTTTCTGAGCAGAAGGGATAGAAAGCATGGATGGAAACTATTTCTCACTGGGCACACTGGTGCAGAGAAATCCAACAGCCTTTTTCCCGCCATGCTTCTCAGCCTGCATGCCCTCAGTCACACCTCTCAGCCTTCTGGTTTGTAGAGGCATAGAATCATTAAGGTTAGAGAAGATGTCTAAGATCATCAAGTTCAGTCATTAATGCAGCACCTCCATGCTCACTATGCAACTATTATGCATAGGACAGTTTAGGGCACCTGCTGCTGAGCAATTTGTGGCAGAGGGATTATTTTCTGGTCCTCAGTTAAACAGGTTCCCTGGTGATGGGGTTACAGATTGGGCAGGAAGAACATGCAACACAAAAGCCATGGGTTTCCCCCTGTGCAACCCAAGACAAGGCAGCGTGCTAGGGAATTCCTAGCTTTGATAAAGTCAATAGTCACCTGCTCCAATAGTGTGAGGATTTTGCCTCAATTTTCATTTTTTTCTGTATGGAACTGAGCAATCTCTTATGTCAGGAATGGTAGCTGGGTTTGTCTTGCAGAACACAGCTGGGAATGTCATGATGCCTGCCTTCCATTTAGGCACAAAACAGTGACTTCAGTATAATCATGTGAAAATCTCCTGTTGCTAAGCTGTACCTTTATGGAGTTGATTTCACTGTGTCCCTTCACTTGAAAACTTGCTGAAATGCAGCTGCTAACCCTAAGGTATATCTCCTTACAGCTCTGAAGAGTATACACTGGTTCATTAATTTTGTCATTTCATCTGGGAAAGATCAAGTCTGGAAACTTTTTTCTTTTTTTTTATTTTTTCTCTGTTCTCTTTAACTTGGTAATTACACTGTCTGTGAGAAAACAGAGCAGAAAGGAAATTGCTTCTAAAGGACATGGTAATAAATGTGTCACGTATATCACTGAGCTGGGTTGTGTTTATTATTAACTCAGAATGGAAGAAGACTCTGGTTGCAGTGCAGGAGCATGACAGACTGGCTCTCCCAGGAGTGCAATTCCAGACCACACTGATTATCCCACATTTGCACCGAGAGGACCCAGCCCATGCAGTGCACCTCATTAACTGAGTAAGGGACCTGGGAATCCCATTGCTGCATATATTTCTCCACAGTTCAGCAGCAAGGAATTCCCTAACATTTCCCTTTTCACTAATTTCCACTAACAGAGGATACGACTAATTTTAATTAAACCAGTGTGTACTGAGAATAACTCCTCTGACTTCACACTAATGCCAGCCAATAGAGACAAAAATCTGCCTTGTAGAGACCCCCCCTTGGGAATTGTCAACTTGATGAACCCCAGCTGTGAAGTTCATCTGTCAAGATAAACCTAAAGATATTGGTTTGATGGTGAATCTCAGACAAGACTCACAGGGTAGTGAACACAAACCTACGAAAAGACTCATGAATTTCACTGTAACCAAGATTTCCACTTTATCTTAAAAATGTATGTATTCAGGATAGATATGCTATCCTACTGCTTTAGATCAATCTCAAGCTGTAAAAAGAGATCTAAATCAAAGTAGCTTCTTTACCTGGGTTTTCTGCTGAAATAATTTTTGCTGTTGGAATAATTTCCTATAGAGACCATGGATGGGCAACCAAGTAGCTGGTTACAGGTTGTCTTTGGCTAATGCTGGAGCAGGAGAAATGGTTTGGGCACTCAGTTGTACTGTGGACCTCCTACATTTTTAGCAAAACCTGGAGTAGTTCTGCTTGAAGGTGTGAAAGTCAGACAGCTGCAGCAGGGCACCCAGGACAGGGACTCATAGGCTTTGAAAATGGAGGGAGCCATCCCAAGATACTGAAATAGATTTAGGGAGGACTTTCAGATTAGCTGAGTTTGAGTCACTTCATGGAGGTGGGTGCAGGAGTAATGCTTGGTGAGGAAACAGATGCTCTGATGAGGACTGGGTCACGGTGACAACCAGGTCAAATGGGGCCAGTTTAGTCCTCCATGGCCAATCTTGGGGCAAACACTAGACACCATCAAAAAAAGCCTCACACACATATCTGTAGCTCCTTCCTCGTCACATAAAGCACATTTCTCAGGGCACATATTTTGAAATATGTACATTGTCTTTTTTTTCCTCCCCCAGAAAATTACAAAGGTGGCATCCACCCCCAAAAAACATTTCTGCCTGATTTTAGTTAATAAGCTCCATCAAGACAGCAATTATTGTCCTGTTTGTCTGCTGCCTCTATTCATTATGTGCGTGTGTGTATATTACTGTTATTTATCAGTAATCTCCTTGGAGCTATACAGTGACACAGGATTATGACATTTGCTGCTCCCAGAGCTTGCAACACCAATTAACAAACAAGTGATCAGCAACTATCAGAACTACTGATGCAAGTGAGCCAAATTTTGAGCTGTGGCTGGGGATTCAAAGAACCAAACTGTCAGATTATCAGGACCTTGAGTTTTTATATGATCAGAAAAAACAAGTACTTTGGCTAGAGTGTATTCGATGCACATTGCTTTTGACTTTTTCCTTGGTTTGGGGCTTTTTTTCCCCCACACATGGCATTGGTTTTAAATCATTTAAGTGGTGATTATCCCTTATTTCCCTACTTTATTGGTAACAGTGAATCATGGAGATACACAGTATATGCAATGGTGAAAAAAAAAAAAAAAAGCACATTTCTGAGTTAAGAAAATGGGCTGTGGAGCAAAGACCACAGCACAATTACACGAGGTTTTTTGATAGAAATAAGTGCTATGGCAGGCAATTATTTCCAGATTCTACCATGCAAGAAAGGCAAACTGTTTGCTGGAGAGCATTCATGAAGGTCAGATGATAGAGGGAAAGGCCATGAAGACAAGAAGGAAAGCTTTCACATCCCTTTTTTCAAGCTGTCACATGAAAGAAATGCCTGCGGTAAGTCTGTGAACGGGGATGTTTACAAACTCCCTCAGTGGGGCAGAGAGAGGAGAGAGAAGAAAATTGTCATGAAATAAAACACTAAGAGAATTGTTACCATTTTGTATCATTTTTGTCATCCGGGGCTGTGGGAAGAGAAACAGATTATGCCCATCCAGTGTGTGCTACCATGATGCTACTACAGCTGCTGCATAGACTTCTCAAGTGCTGCTAGTGAGGGGCAATTCAATGCAATTCCTGGTGGTAAACCTTGAGTGTTTAATGGCAACGAGGAGAAACAAAGCAGAGTTAATAAATGTCTTAAACCTGACTCACTACCACATGAGAAAAACAGTGGTGTTAAAAACATGTGCTCTGAGCCCAGTCCCAGCTGCAAAATCACCTGGGCTTGTTCAGAAACCATACTGGTCCTGGTAGCACAAGTGCATACACTGAACGAGCCACACGTGCTTACAGAGTTCTGCTGAGCAGAGACTATCGCTGTTTGCTGTTCAGCCCTGAGTCAGCAGCTCGGTGGCTGCAGGACCCCCAGGTGACAGGAATCCCCTGGAGGGTCCAGAGTTCCCCCTCTACCCTCACCTTGACTGTAGGGGGGGCCCAAAGCACATATGCCTCCACCAAAGACACCGATGGAGTGGTGGGGTTGCTGTGGACACACATAGCACATGTACCACCATCCCAAGGCTCTGGCAAGCTGGGAGCAGTGCACCCATTCCTGCAGGCACAACGGCTCCTTTAGCCCAGGAAGCTGCTCAGGATGAAATGGCGCTGCAGAGAAAACTCCTCAGGAAACAGAGCTATTTAGGCATAATAAAGTGGGTCCTGCTATCTATAGATAGTGGGCTGAAAAACAGGAAACCGAGGTCAGGAGTACACAGCCAGTTCTCATATGGCAGTGTGATAGCAGTGACCTTCCATCGGGGTCTGCACAGTGACCTCAGCTGCTCAGCACCTTTGTAAACGGCCTGGAAAAGGGGTGAGGATTAAGGTGAGAGTAAGTCTGCCACTGATAAGAAGCTATCTGAGGACAAGGACACACCGTGAGAACTGCAGACAGGGTGAGTGGTCGAAGGGCAGATGAAATTTAACACGTGCAACTGCAAAACTTGATATTTTAAAGGGGGAAAGAGAGTCCTAGATTCACGCAGACTCTGGACAAATCACTGCTGGTCAAGAGCTGGGTCCCATGTTTAGCATCCACCAGACAACGAGCTCAGCCCTCAGCAGCAGTCAATAAAGCAAGTCAAGCACAGAGAATCTGCAGGAAGTGAAAAAAAATCTTAGAGACTAGCAAGGGAAGCATCTCAAACCCTATTCTACCTCCTCCCAAAGCCTCTGGTCCCATGTGGAGATGGATACTGGGCTGGATGTGAAACCAGTCTAACCCACACAACCAAGCCTTCTCCATAAGCCACAGGGTCACCTCTGTACACATCCAGGGTGGGACGTCTCTGCACCACACAGTGTCATGGACACAGCCTTCCTCTCTTGATGCCCAGTAAAATGAGAAGGTTATACAAATAATATGAAAATTAGGCCCCTATGCCTTTGTACAAAGATAGCTCTGTCCCAAACAATTTTTCCCAGACCTTAACAATGGGGTATGAAATGTCAATACCCAAAGCAAACATCAGAATACCAACCTTGGGAAGGTCCATCACATTCCTTGTTTGTCAGCCAAAAGTTAGCTTTAAAAGCATGTAGCAATAGGTTTATTGCTTTCTGGTTGTCAGTAACAACCTACATGGGTTACAGCAGAAGTCACCTGGCCATGCAACTATGCCACGGGGCACCCTCTCTCTTCTGCCATGTTTAGCCATACTTTCACAACATAGATCTTGTTGCAGGGCTGCTGCAAGCAGCTGGACAGTTTGCCATGTGTTCTCTTGCTACAGCTTGAAATAATTCCTGGGATGTGTTATATCCTGAAAGCTGAGACAGCTCTAGACCAAAGTAGCCAGAGAGCCGCCTGCACTCTCATTTCAGGAACAGATTGGTATGTTACAAATAGGCAGTTTACCCCAAAACACTCAAGACTATACTTGTATGGGCTTGAAATAAGCAGTGCCCATCACAAGAAGAAAGGGGGTTTTGCTTTTATCTTACATGGTAACCTTGCTGCTTTCTCCCAAAATCAGAAAGTGGCACCTCAGGGTTTGACAGCACATTGTACCAAGGTGACAGCAGCCTCCACTGCTCTGGGACAGTAAGGAATGGGGCAGCAGGGAGAGCTGATGGGGCACACACAAGGAGGGTGCAAGGGACAGGGGTGAAGGCATAGTGGGACAAGCATTGGGGACCACTGGGGACATGCAGGGAGGTTGGTGGGATGTGTTAAGGGTGTGGGGAGCATGCATGGAACACAGGGACACTCAAGAAAAGGGACATGTGCAGAGGGACACGTGGGACACTAGGGAGGTGCACAGGAGACAATGAGGGTAAAGAGGAGCACATGGGGGCATGATGGGACACGTGGACACATGGTAGTGTGGCAGGACATGTAGGAAAACATCGAAGAGGAGGTGTGGGAGGACAGCAGGACACATGTGGAGAGGTGAGACATGAGAACATACTGTCATACGTGGGCATATGGGAGAGCATGTGGTAGCACGGGGGAGATGTAGAGGTTTGGGGACCAAGTATGGTGTGACACAGCTGGCAGGATACATGGGGATCACACAGTGGGGACACACTGGGGATTGAGAGGGGACACATAAGGCCTCTCTAGGCAAGTGTCCTCACCTCCCATGAGGCTCTACAGTGCCACAACCTGTGGTGTGAAAGGTAGCTCAGCAGAATGCGTACAGTTTGAGGGCCAGAGGGACAAGCACCGGCAGCTCCTTCTGCACCACCCCTCCATAAAAAAAGGTATGATAGAATTATACTCAACAAAACATATATAATAAATATATACATAATTATTTGTGTATGTGTACTTACAATTAATTAACACATATATGAAATAAGAAAAGGTTAATGGCCAAACAGAGGCTCTGGATGGCAAGTGTAAAGCCCAGTGAAACCCCCCACCCACTGGAGGCGAATGGTAGCCCAGCCCTGATAAGGTGATGTCGGGGTGGCGCAGTGGGTGGTGGGTGCACTAATGGGGCTCTCTGAGAGACACTCAAGTATGCTGCCCCGGGGCCTGGAGGAGACAGAGTTCCTTTTTCCCTGGAATTCTCTTCAAAAGGGAGGGAAACCTCCTGCTTGTTCATTGCAAAGTGTACCTCTGACCCAGTGAAACCAGCAGAGGAAGCATCAAACCACACCCCTCAAATACAAACCCGTGTGAGTGTGTACATCTGTGTACAGATGGCTCAGGGTGGCTTTGTGGCTGAAGGGAGACAAAATCTCCCCTCTGTGGCTGCAGCAGCTGTGCCTGGACTCTGGCTCTGGCACTGCTCCACGGACAGAGGGTCCACCCAGCCACAAATACCCACCCACCAGCTCACGAGCACTTGGGCTGCTGAAGCAGGCAATAGCCAAAAGCTGGCTTATGAAGGAGAGCTTTTACTTCAAGCCTAGTGTGCCTTTGCTTAAAACTCCTTTCAGTTCTTCCTTGGACTAAATCCACCAATAAAAGAAGATAGGTGGAAACCAAGGCACAGATGTACTCCTTTCCCTTCCCTCCACCCCAGCAGTGAAACTTACCCTGGGAAGAGAGGGAAGGGGTTTTTCTAGTGTCTCAAGGGGGAGGAAGGAGACCCGTAGCTGGAATTTCTGGGTGGCCAGGCAGAGTGACCCACTACACCTTAGAAGTGGGACTCCTAATCTACTTTTGGCCACAATCCAATTTTAGTGTTGAATCATCCTCACATCTCTGAGTATTAACTTTAAAAGAAGCAGGTTACAGCTCTTGGTTTTTCCAGTCCTTAGGAAAAACTTGTTGATATGCTTTTCTTCTGAAAAAATGCAACTCAAAGTCAGCTATTACAAGCTAATTTAAAACACACCGTTCCTACAGCCCAGTGCCTTTTCTGATAACAAGAAGTGAGGGTTTGGGTGGATTTGTTTTTCTGATGTTTACTTTAAATCAAGTCAGTCTGTTTTTCTCTTTCACTCCTGCCACTTGCTGATTTGTGAGCACCCGTGACTAACAGCAGGAGCTACTACTTACAGCATAAACAGCCTGGGATTCGGGGTTGCTGCTCCTGCACCTGCTCTGCCCACAGCCCCACAAAGCTCCAGGTCTCATCCCTGGGGTAAGGGGATGTTCCTGCCAAGTTGTATTGTGCCAGCTAGTGGGATTTTGCACTCTGTGCCCCAAACTTGTGTTTGAAGCTCAGCTGTAATACTTGGCAGCAGGTAGGCACATTGCCCCAGTAGGCGCTAATGTGGATTACACCTCTCAGGTCCTCCGAACCTCCTTCCCTGCTCAATGGCTGCCTTGGGGATGGGGTGCTGTCAAAGCCTCCCCTGGTGCCAGCAGAGACCTGCCCCAGGACCTGTCTCCGTGGGGTGAGTACCCAGGGCCAGGGGAGAGGAAACAGAGGCTGTTGGAAGACACTGATGATGCTGAAATTTAAAAAGGCAAGGAAAAGGAAGAAGAAAGGGAAGCCAAAGTAGAAATTCAGATACACTCCAGAGCCAGGGGAAGGAGTCAGTCTGTTACTCAGCCTTTACTCCATCGCTGTTAAGCTCTACCCCTTAAACGAGTCCAATGAATAATTATCAGTATATGCCAGCTGTTATTTCAGCAACATCTGCATTTAGAGAACATCTGTTTTTTCTGTGAAGCTGTTAAGTTCTTTAGTTACCATATTGCTATTTAATATTTTGGGAGGGTTTTAAATCTTCAACCTGTTCTGTAGTACCATGGTAGCAGTACACATGAAAATGAAACTCAGCAGTCCAAAGTCACTATAATGAACTTCTCCTTTCTATGTTTGTCCCTAGCCTCAGAGCCTTGCCTCATGCTGCTTCATCGTACTAACTTAAAATAAACTGAATAGAATTTGCAACATTTTAGCACATTTCGCATAAGGATATTCCTGGCACATGCTGAAAAGCATCTCTTTTAATGGGATTTGGGGGGTAGGGGGAACAATTTAGCTGGTTGTTGGGAGGAGGTGCCTGTATCAATAGCAACTGAGGCATCTCAACAAGAGAAAAAGCAGAAACTTCCTGAGAGAGAGATGTTATTGAGTTGTTGAGACATTCAGATCTCAGGGCATCTTCTATTTTATTTACAGCTCCTCTGTGACAAAATATTATTTTTCAATTACTATATTGTGGGGTTTTTTTCAGTTGGGTTTCTTATCCTTTCTTCGAAGCAACATGACTATATGGTAAACCGTTTTTGAGAAGCATTTGCTGTTTGAGGTTAGCAGATGAAACCACAGAGTTCCTTATCTTGTCTTTCTGCATGTGTTTTTACACAAGCTAGCAGAGCAAAAGAGCAAAGCACTAACAACCACAAACTCCTTTTTCACCATTCCCCACCCATATTTTGGAGGACACAGGAGGAGAAGTCCCCTCTATAATCCAGTTGCTGTCTCTCTTTGGTTTTGTTGTCTGCAGACCAGGTATGAACATGCTTCCAAAGGGTGGGCAGTGAGGGGAAGCAGGGGGCTGAGCTGGAAGGTAGAAAGCAGTCACCAGCCTGGCAGTGTTCCTTCTGAAACTTGTGTTTGTGGCTTAGGAAAAAGGTCTGGAAAATGCAATAAAGTTTGTTTTTGCTGCCTTTCCTCCCCAAACTTTCAGCATTCAATATTTAATGGCTGCTAAGTCTTGCTAGAAAACATGTATGGACATGAAAGCTGGTGAGACACCTGGCAGCAGGGGGATGGTTGTTGAGGGTTGTTCTCATGAGTGTTGGCATCTGATGTGGGAGGGTAGTGACTGTCACCGCTATCTGCATGAGCTTTAATCATCCTCAAGGGAAGACTTTTGGGTGAGTCCAGGTGACAAAATTCGCTGTTGTGTTTCTTATTTTAGGTTACAAGCTTATTGGAGACTTCTAACTGGGGTTAACTGGGCCACCTTCTCAAACAGGGATGGGGAACCCTGGGAGCCTGTGAGCATCTGGTCCCTGAGCTGCGCTATGCTCTGTTGTTACCTACAGGCTTTTCAAAACCTCTCAAGCTTTCCTAAGCCTTGAAGTGCTTTTGAAGGCACTTGTTTTTCACATGTTCCAGTGATCACATGGAACAGATCCCAATATGACACTTCTGTACAAGTGTGCTGGTATAAAATCATTGTATAAGGTTATCTCCTTGCACAGGTTCAGCAAAGTCTGGCCATGCTGGGATTGGTACCTAGTCCTGAGCTTTAAGAACAGTCATACTAGGCTTGCTGTAGCTTTTTGACTCTGTGACCTTTAACTAAGAGAGAAAATATAAAAAAAAAAATTAACAACTTATTAGACATATCTGATAAGTTATCATTATCTCCAAACTGTTGTTCCTTGCCAGAACAAGGTGCCCAGCAGTTTCAAGCATCCTCGAGCAGACAGCACAAATGCTGCCTCCTCCCTCCCGGCATGTTTGTCCCACTAATCCAGTCCTGTAGGCAGAAATAGCACAAACTCTGCCCCAGAGCACCTGAAGCGCCAGGATGCCAAGAAGAAGGAGGAGGAGGAAGCAGTGAGCACAGGAGCTGAAGCATGTTGTGACTGAGACCAAGTCAACAGTGCACAGCTGAGTAGGTAGCCTCACCTCCTGAAGCTCATGGATGGATTTGGGAGACAATATGATTTTTTTCCAGCTGTAAATGATCACTTCAATCAACGGATTGATTTCTGAGCAAAAACATTTGTAGTATCAAACCCTGAGGGAGATTCATTGTTTGCACACAGCCATCAGCAAATCACACTAAGATTTCTGTTTTGCCTGAGAAACAGAATTAGCTTCATTATCTGGAGACCCATTTTTAAAACTCAGCACTAATAATGACATAGGTTTAGTGCTCGCTCTCAGAAACTCTTTTTTCTTTAATAAGATGGCCAGGTGGGATGTGTTTAGAAAACATTTCCTGCCAGCAGAATTCATTTCCAAATCATTGAGCTACATGCAAATCCAGGCAGCTTCACCCCCGTAGGTGAATTCTCCCCACTGCTCAGCTCTTATCTCTACCTTGATTTCTGCTCCTACTACAGCTTCAGGCCTTTGCTCCCAGCCTGTCACCTCCACAAGCAGACCAACAGCTTTCCTACATTTCTGTTGCCACCTGTCACTAAAGCTGCTCACATCCTCTCCCTGCTCACTTCTTCCTGGTGAGAACCCTAAGTGACCCCAGTAGCTACATGCACAGGCCTGTATCTTATATGTATTAGAACAAGTTCCTCAAAGCCTTTTCTAAATATCAAAGGTGAAAACCACAAACTGCATCTCAGGCTGGCTTCTACAGCTTCACTAACCTCATAGCTTTTACCCATAATTTGACTTTCATAAAATCATAAAATGGTTTGAGTTAAAAATGTCCTTTAAAAATCATCTAGTTTCAACTCCCCCTGGCATAGGCAAGGACACTTTCCACTAAAATACGTTGCTCAAAGCCCCGTCCAGCCTGGCCTTGAACACTTCTACCGGTGGGGCATCCACAACTTCTCTGGGCAACTTATTCCAATGTGTCACCACTCTCATGATAAAGAATTTCTTCCTAACAGCCAATCTAAAACTATTCTCTTTCAGTTTGAAGCCATCACCTCTTGTCCCGTCACTAAATGCCCATGTAAAAAGCCCTTCTTCAACTTCCTTGTAGCTCTCTTTTCCTATTGCACCACCCATCATTTCAATTTCCAGTGTTTCTTTTCTGCAACACCTTGGCATTTAACCTAACATTTACCTTGCTTGGTAAGAAGATGCTTGCAGAAGGTGCAGCACGTTTGGGTGCTGCAGGAGGCAGACCAAGCAGCGAGTGCTCACTCTTGTCCCTGCTTCACCCTTAGTGGTCGAGGGCAGAGCAAATGCAATTGCTTTTGCCAATCCTCAGGGGACATTTGCCCATCTAGCCCTGTCCACATTCCCATTTGGGTGCAGCTCTGAGAGCACCCAAAATCCAGTGTTGGTCACAGGCCCACATACAGAGGTGAACTCAAGCCTTCTGGCCTTGCTGGAGGCAGAAAGCATCCTTCCATGTGCCCTCCTTTCCTTGGCCCATCTCACTCTCTTTCTTTGCTTTATTTCCTGTGACAAATTTGCTGTGCAGGGTCTATGGAAAGCAGCTGAAAGGGTTTCATGCTGGCAGTGTTTTTCTCTTTTATATCCCTCAGCAGGCTTGGATCTATTCAAATCTCCCTTTCTCTTCCCTTTTTTTTTTTTTTTTTTTTTTTTTTTTTTTTTTTTTTTTTTTTTTTTTTTTTTTTTTTGTCTTTTCAGTGAAGCTTCCTACAATTTCAGCTTTTTTGGCATTGGAGACTTGAAATCTATCTTTCCTTTTCACTGTCCTTCCTCCTGCAGTAACCCTTCTTGTGCCATGGCCTTGTTTTTTATAAGTGTGCTGAGAGGAGCACAAAGGAAAGCTGCTACCTTCTCGGCGGGAAGGCTGCCACCAGTCCCAGGTTACCCCCTTAACCTTCTGGAGGTATCAGGAGCATCAGCTGCTTCACTCTGCAGATGCATGAGGGAAGAGCATCAGGCTGCCTTGAACCCAGCATCTATACAGCTCCTCAAGCTCTTACGGGTTTTCCCATTGCAATCCCAGTGTCAAAGCTGTCAGTACATATTACCTCTCCACCTCCCAGGTCTCCTTGTGGTTTTAGGATTTGTCATGAAGTTACCAACACCTGCTCTGTGTAACGGTACACCTTTGCAGCCACCCGTGAAGAAAACAGCCTGGTGCCCCAGGTGAGTATCCCTTTTAATAACCCATTGTACCCCCTTCTCTACTTGGCTTTTTCCTAATATTACGGTCAAGACTCAACAAAGCTACATATAAGGAATCTTATGGTGAACAGTTCTCTGGACACACTGCAAGCTATGCTGGCTCCATCCTGCAGACAGAGAAGGCAGGTAGATGCCCAGCACCTTGGAACACAAGAGGACTGCAGGCTCAGGCCCTCAGGAACAGTTGGGAAGCGCAGCCACTCCGTGTCACAGCTGCCTCTCCTGACAGAACAGCTGTGCCTCGGGCTTGGACACTCCCAGTTTTAATGGTATAAATGCAAACACGTTTCTGGACACCTCATGTCTTCTGAGGACTTGCCGCAGTCTGATCCAGGAAGGCCAGCAGTCAGCTGTTCTTCCATTTAGCAGATGCCAGTGCAGCTGGAAGCCCACGCTAGGACACCAGTGTGACGTCCCACCACTAGCCAGCGCTTTGCTGGCAGCTGCCCACATATGTCCAGCACTTTTGGACAGGGGTAGCCACAAGCTCAGCTGTTGCTATATGGTTGGACTAGATGATCTTAGAGGTCCTTTTCAACCTAAGTGATTCTATGGTTAGCAGTGATGGTTTCACATTATTGGACAACAGTTAAAACAGGGCAGGATCAGTCATCAGAGGGGAATGGGAACCCTTACTGGGCTTTTATCAACTTACCTAACAGTAATAACCTTCAACAGAAAAGGATGGTTTTGCTTTATACTGATTTTAAACATACTGGTAAGCCAGCCTAGAGCTGGTCTTACTTCCTTCCACTCTCACTGGGGTGCCTTTGTGGGATGACTATGTGTGTGTTTGCTTCTGGATGCTGTTCACTGTGTGTACGTTATCATATGGATCTGTTTGATGCTGGATTACTATTATTATTATTATTATTATTTATTATATGCTTACACATATGGTGTGACATTGGCACCCACTTCCCAAATAGCTAAAGTCAGGCTTGAGTCAGACCTGGAGTTCAACACACTGATTCCTTGAACAGATCCCTATGTACCACAGATAACTGTCTCAAGTTTATGCTACAGATCAGGATGCTCTTTTGTTTTGGTTTGGTTTCTTTTTGTTTAAGGAATGCATTTGCCAAAAATAGGCTCTTGCTGATCTGGAATTTTTTTTTGGACACTAAACAAGCCAATGGCAACAACACAAGGGTCATCCTTGTCACACTGGTCAACCTCATCTCTCTTTTTAAACAAGCCAGGCATTTCCAGTCTCACAGCCCTGCCAGCTCCATGCTCCCATACTGGCAGCAGAGTGTGGGACAGGCTCAGAGCCTGGCAAACCTGGCCTGCTCAAAAGTAAATGGCAAAGGAAAAAACCTCACCAAAAAAAAAGTCACTCTTAAGAAATGCTCTGTCCTGCTTTTTATCTGTGGTTTAGGGTTTTTTTTTAATACAATTTAATGGTATTTTGTTTGTGCTGCATATTATATAAGTATATCTTCTTATTTTTTTATTCTGTTTCATTTTAAAACTATTAAAACCATCTGCCATTTTGTAAACACTAACATATTTTCTTTTCTAGATCAAAGTGTCTCCTGTCTGTGTTGTAATGCAAGTTTGACATTATTTTTTTTACAAGACAGGCAGGAGACACTTTGATCAGGTGCCAAACTGTTTCACTACAACAAACAGGCAACACTCTGAGCTAGAAATGATAAGATGTTATTATGCACTGTGATGATTTTATGACATGTCAGCCATGATGTTAAAAAAATCCCTAGAGAACATATAACTTAAAAAATATAGCTGTGAATTTCCAGACTTTTTTAAAATGAACAATTTGTTAATTGAAAGCATTGCTTTTATATATTTCCTCTACAGATTTGTGACCATTTTGTAGCATTTGGGGCTATTTTTTTTTTAAATTCTTTTCATTTCAATGAATCAGTTTCTTCTGTCAAAAACAGTCCGTTGTAAAAAAATCTGATGGATTCCACTTATAAAGCTGTTTTTGAAAGTCTTTTTTATAGACAAGTATTCACTGTCCCCATCAGAGAACAAAATAATCACCTGCTGACTCTTTTATCATTCCTAAACAAATTAATTGCTTGAAGATTATTTCATCCATGTTTCTCAAATGCGCTGCTCCCCACTGCTTCCACCAGCCCCCCCATACATGTTTGCCTTTTATTCCAGGATGTAGGATGATTCCACAGAAAGCCAATGGCTTTCCAGTAATACAAATACTGCAGCTACACACTGGGGAAAAAACCACCACCAACAACAAAAGCTATGCACATTGTAATTTGTATCTTAATTTGCATCTTGAAGAGAAAAAGAGCTCTGCTATAGTCAACTATGCTAAGCACCTGGACACCCCAGAGGGACTGGGCATGAGTGTGCAGTCCCTAAACATGGGAGCTGCAGGTGGAGCAGGTAAAAACAACCAGCCCCTCTTCTTCTCCCTAAAAGAAATTGTCAACAAAAGCTATTCTAGCTTTCCATGTGGACAGCCACAGCTGAGGAAGGGTTAATTACCTCCAATGGACACAGCAGCTGGAGGAGGTGTCCACAACCCAGGATAACTAGTAGTAGAAGGAAAGCAGCATGCAAAAGGGGAGCCTGCCTCACCAGTGGGAAAAAAAGAGCACTCTTCATCTGAAACTTGTCATTTATTTACTGCTCAAAAGAGGTGAGAAACTTCATGGGCCCAGACAAAAGTCGCATCTAAGGAAAGATTGATTGAGTATTAGGGGGAAAAAAAATATCCCTAAACACTGCAAAAACTGGAAGAGGTTGCCTAGAAAGGCTGTGGCTTTTTTGTCTTTGGGGATTTCCAAAACTCAACTGGACACAGCCCTGAGTGACCTGCTCTCATGCCAAAATTAGCCCTGCTTAAAGTAAGAAGTTAGATCACATGACGTCCGCAGGTCCCTTAAAGGTTCAGTCATCCTACGTTTATGTTGTGATGCCCCTGCAATTATGTGGGATGAACCCCAGGTCAGGAGATAACAAGTCTCAGGTTTGCCCTAGCCTGGTCTTGTATCCTCACCCACAGCAGCAATGGCATTTGCTGTGGTGCTGGTGCAGATAATCATCTCCTATGCCAGGCACATGCCATCGGAGGCACAGCACTCATCCCTTCCAGGAGAAAGTCCTCACCTTCCCAGATAACCTCATTTCAAAGCATGCACTTGAATCAGTCTGGGGGTTGAAGGACTCCTGTCACACCACTCAAGGTCAGGAGGAGACCCAAGGCAGCACCAGTCTGCAGACATTTCGGCACAGGGAGCTGTTTGTAGCAACAGAACCACGTGCTGGGGCAGAGTCAACACACGGAGTGTGCCTGAGCACAGCCCAGGCTGCCACACACGAGGGTTCTGTGTCAGTATGCACAGCACCATCAGACAGCAAGCATGGGCCACCTCACACTTAGGTCTGCTTTCCTCTCCTGATGCTTCAGGTCAGCAGGTGTCACTGCCCTGAAAACGAATTTCCAACATGAGTGGAACAAAGGCTGCTCAAGAAACAGTTAAGCCTTAGATCAATTGAGCCTAGATCCTCCTCTCTCCTTTCAGATGCAGCTTGTTTGGAAACAAAAGCTGTAGGATTGTGTACATTTGTCATTTCAACCCAGCAGTAAGTATTTTAATGTGCAATTAATCATTATTCAGAGAAAAGGTCAGAAATCCAGAGCCTGGGAGACTAGAGGTTTGAGTTGGGCATTACAAATCAACCAAAAAGCAACGCTATGATTCTATCATTCCAGTTTTCCAAACAGCTCTTCTGCCATTTGCTACGCTCCTGATGTAGTCCTCCAAAGATGATAGGTAGGGGACTAGAGATGGGATCATTGCAGCAGGTGGTTATTTTTGCTGGAAATGGCTGTTGCTATTTTTCAGCCTAGTTGACCCAGTCAGCCATTTCTGGAAAAGAAAAAAAGTCAGTGCTTTCTCTTGACCCTCCAAAACACAAGCAGAGCTTTAGGAAACCTGTTGTCAGAGAGTTCTGGATTCACAGACCTGCTCTCACTGTTGCGGCCACTGTGAGAAACCACCAACGGCTGTAGGGTGGCTGTCCCACTGGGCACGGAAGGGCATTAGCCCCGGCTGCCTGGGCACGGTCTGTGAGAGCTCCAAAGAAGCAATCTTCTAAAGAGCAGTTGGTGCCACACACTGCCCAGCTTGTAAAAGCTGTAATAAAAGGACTCCCACAATGTACTTTTGTTTTGGGGTGAACAAATGAACATCGTTGTTTCTGAACACTAATTTTAAGAGGCTCAGTGGAGCCGTAGAATTGTGTAACTGCAACTTGAATGCTGCTTCTCGCCCATCTGCACAGCTGAAAGAGAGGCTCTTTGCCTTCCCCATTTTTGTAAACCCTTATTCCTGCCTTAAGGAACAGATTGAATTGCTTTTGATGATCCAGAACAATGTCATCCTTTATGCCCTCTTCAAAAGCAATTACTAGTTCATCTTGATTATTTGCAGATAATATGAGTCATCAGATAAAACACTTCAAATACAAAAATGCTCCTTTAGAGGGAAATAGATAAAAGGTTTTTAAGGTTAAAAATCCAGCATATGCCTAAATATCATGAAACTGTCACAGATCAAGAAAAAAATTCAGTCCCACTTCGTGAAACGAGAAGATTGACCCTGTGTTTGTTTAACCCCAAAACCTTAATTAATTTTTTTGCAGGATCAGGGCACCATAACAGCAAAGGCAGCTTGTGCCACTGTCAGGGCAGAACAACAGGTTTGCACTAATATGATTTCAGAGCTGTCAAACTATCCAGAATGTCAGGCCCCAATATGCCGTTTAATCTTAAACAATTTTTGGGTTTTTTCTCCTCTCATTTCTTTTCTGATTTCTAGCTTGGTGTGTTGCAGCTTATTGATATTTTCAGCTCTTTTAGCCAGAAACGGGAGGCTAGAAGCTGACTCATTCTTAATAGAAGGTACAAGTCTCATAGGAGCAGCATTATTTCAGGAGTTCATATTTTAATGGGAACATCAAAGCTATATGGCATTATGATAAGGTCATTAGAAATTAGCAATACTGAGGGTTTGCTTCTAACATAGACGATAGCTGATATTATACTACGTCTGTATTGATGATGCCAAGTAGCGTCACTGACGTACTTTGGAGTTAAGTATAGATAGAAATGGAGTTTTGGGAAAATTTAGATCAAAAATAAAGGTTGTTTTCTTTTCTCTCTTTTTGAAAAGAAAAAGGAAATTAAATGTCTGAGAGTTGTCATATACAACATTTCAAAAGGGTGTACATGTTTTCATTTAAACCTTCCCCTAGCTTGGTTGGTCTTCTGGGAGCTGGAACAGTGATGAACTGCCAGGCTGTGCTGGAAGGACTCTTTCTTTCCCGTAGGATGGACTAGGGTAAGATTTTCACGATCAAACCCACAAAAAATTACCATGTCCAGAATTGTCATTGCTTCCTGCAAGGTGGTTTTTGTTGACATTAGTTTGGTTTAAGGTTTTTTTAGCATTCCTCTTGATTAATTTAAATGCCCATCATAAATATATATTGAGAAAAGGCAAAGGATCTAACCTTCTCCTAAAAAACAGACAGTAGATATGAGAGCTTTTTCCTCTCTAAATTACTAACAACTCATACCCATATTTTCACATTCCCAAAAGAAAGCTTTTTAAAAGAAACAGGTGCTTGCCACTGAAGCAGTGTGGGGAAATGCAAACAGCGCTGTAGTATGGGTTGACGCCTATGAGCAGCCATGCTGAGATGAAATCAGAGTGCCATAAAAAATGGAAGTGTTTTCCCCTGGATTACAAGGTGCAGAGGTGCAGCCCTCTCCTTGCCCCGTGTGCCTCAGCACTAGCTGGGTCATCAACCCTCATGAGGAGCACCACAGCTCCTCAAGGGAAGGGTAGGTGGGCAACGACCAGCTGAAAGCTCTCGTGTCACCTGGTCTTACAGGCCTTCCACCTCCTGATCCAACACATCCAGTGGATGGCCTGGGGAGTCTAGGCACATTCTGCTCTGACAAAACCCAAAGTGTCCAGAAGCAAGTTATAACACTGTAAGTGTTGAGGATGCTCCAGTAGAATAGTAGCCCCAAACCTCCTCATTGTGAACTCTTAAACAGACAGGGGCCCATACTAGACCTTCCTTCCCCTGTTAGATTTCACTTCCCTTATTTATTAAAAATATATTACGAACAACAATATTGTGAGAGGAAGAAAAAAGAAAAGGGGTGCTCTCTTCAAACATTTTCAAGTTTCCCCTCCTCTGCATATGGTTCATCACGGCCACTTGGCCCTGATATCTGCTCCTAGACCTTTCTGGCTACCAATGCCACCAAAGCAGTCCAGGCCTGGAGTAAAATCAGTGCCTAGCTCTGACATATTCAGTGCAGGTACATCCAACAGGTCACATCAGAATATGGCCTTTCCCATCAACTTTCTCTACCTTACATCTACTTGAGCACACCCAGCTCTGACTTATTTGCATCCTATTGTCATGTGGAGCTGCTTCAGTTTTCCTCACATGCCCTGACAATACAACTGCTGCTGCTCCTTAGAAAGCCCCAAGTGTACTTACAGCACTTAAGTGGTACCGAGGAGTAAATGCCTTCTCAGCAAACAGGCTGACCTGGCTCAGATCCTCTACATGAACTCATTAAATGGAGAACTGGTGATTATTAAGAGCATGACTGAACTTCATCTACTACCACTGCTCAGTGGTTTTAAAGTTAAAGCTGATGGAGATGGGGAAATGGTCTGTGAGACTTTTTTTTGTGCCACATACATGTACTTACTCTTCCATCCCCTTCTTACCTTCCCTAACAGACTTGAAACACTTTTATTGTCACCACTGGGGCAGATTCCTTGTGAAAGGCACATGGAGAATGCCCATGGCTGCAGGATGCTCATCAAGGCTTTGCTAAACCCTGTACTTGGGGGTACAGCCAATTGTAGCACCCCAATCCATCAAGGCTACACTCGGCTGTATTGCTCTGATCCTCATTTCCTTTTCTCCCATCCAAGGTAAGTATTCAGTCCTCTGTCAACTGGGGGCCACTCCTCCCTGAAGGCAAGGAAGGTTGCAGTGAGCTGTAAGCCACATCCACTCCCCCTGATCACCGTCACTTTTCACTTCTCTTCAGATTTGGGGTTTTCATCAGCTGCATCTTTTCTACAAAGAAGCCCCCACCAACCTTCCTTCTGACTGCTTTCACCTGTGCTTTTGCAAGCCTTTAAAGTCAATTCATAGATATGCTTTAAGCAAGACCACTAAAGCACTTCAGAATATCCTTCTGGAACATTTATAAACAAGACTGTGGTTTCTGTCAGGGACCAGCCTGACATCACTTAGAGGCCGCATTTACCTCTAGGGTCATAGAAATATTTCCAAAGAGCTGTTCCTTGCAGGGATTCAGTGGTCTGGCCTGCCCAGAAGGTGTTTGGCCCTCACCTCAGTCACCTCATAGGGTCACTGCAAGAAAGAATGGCAGCCCTGGAGCAGCTGGCACCAGGGAACGTGCCCTTATGGCACCAGAGGCTGAAGTCAGCAAAAAAGTCCAACTTCTTTTGGTCATTCCTATCAATTCATCACGCTTTCAGGTCTATGCAAAAGATGCAATGAGTTACCTCAGAGCACCTTTGGAGTTCCTTTACATTCTATCTCCCAAGGCAGAAAGATGTTACTCCACAGCAACCTCTTTTAGGATATTATAAAGCAGGATCCACGGCTCCTCAGTGGTGCCAAGTTTCTAGCTTCTCTCCTGCTTTGCAAGGAAGAAGAAATGAACTCCTCCTACCAGCCTGCTGTGAGGAACGGGTCCTCATTTCAAGCATCTGTAAGCGGGGCCAGCAGGGCAGGAGGGAGGAGGAGCCGGCAGCAGGAGGCAGAGGTGCAGAGCGCTGCTGGCTGCAGCACCGGTGAGCCCACGGAGAGCACTCCGGCAGCGGCCGGTTTCACAGAGATCGGAGATCGTGAGTTTAAGCACATATCTAATTGAATTGCAGATGTCTTTTCTGATGGCTATCTGGTAGCAAAGCTTCAATTAAAGCAGCAGCAAAGAGGCAGAACAGGCTGGTTCTCAGTAATAAAACTAATGGAAGGAAGAGTGGCTATTTGCTGCAGTCTCCACAGGGAGCAGAATGCAGGCAGATACTTTCAACAAGATTTTTTTTTTTTTTTTTGGGGGGGGGGAGATCTGAGAGCTCGACACAGATTCCCAGCTTCCAACTCCTAGAGATCCTGACTGTATGTTGAACTGGAAAGCAGCTGACAGTAATTTAAATAATCCACAAATAAGCTCATCTCCATCCCTTTCCATACTCCCTGGTGAACAACAGATCTACTATCCATTCTGAAGGTCAAAGAGGTTTATTCTTCTTGACTTTGTTTTTTAAAGGCTGACAAGTTTTATTCACTATCCTTTTGTTACTTTAAAGATTAAGGTGGATTTGCCCTGAGCTTGCATTTGCCAGATCTCAGCCTCTTACCATTTTACAATGCCTTTAAAGCTCCACAGAGGGAGAACTTTAACAGAACTCTCACTCTCCCCAAACTAGAAGACTGTAAATTGGAGTGTTATGACTTCCCTTTCTTCCCCCCCCCTCTCCATAACTACTTTCTCATGATGACTTGAACCCCATCCAATACATATTACCACATACACATCACTGAAAAACCACCCCCACCCACTGCAGTTTAAGAATCAAAGTTAAGCTTTGAGATGACCTAAGAATCTGGCTTAGCTCAGGAACAAGGTTTTTGAGACCTGTTTTCCCTTTTCTCAGCCGATTGTTACACTGTACCCAAATTCCTGTTGAGCAGCAGTTTAGAGGCCTCTTGGCTATGTCTTACCGAAACTCTCTCGCTTCTTGGCACAGCACAACTCTCCTGGGGGCATCTCAATAGACAATCCCCCTGGGATTCAGTTTCAAGGAAAATAATCAGAGTTCTGCTCATTTTCCCTTTTGAACTGCTGCCCTTTTCCGATGTATTTACAATGTAAGGAAGTCAGTTTATTCATGGTTTGGCTTTTAACTTCGTTGTTGAGCTTGGCTTTGCTCCTGTTGGAAATTGGACCCCAATTCAGGAGGGCAGGTGCCAGTGTCTGCTGGAAACTCCTTGCCCTGGGATTTTTCAAACAGGCGATTTGTTTGCCTAGATCAGCACATAGTAAATAAATGCAGTCAGAAGAGTCTGCTTACTCATCGCAAGAAAAGAATCAGGCCAGTGGCAGGTGTTTTTCAGAATATCCCCAAACATTTCAAATGCCCAAGTTCATTCCAGACTTCCCAAGAGCTCCCTCCAGCAACCATACTCCACCTAATTTCATACACTGAAGTAACACTGAACAGCAAGGCTTAGAATTGGGCTAATTTCCTTGAATTTCTAACTTCTTTCAGGTTTAATTCAGCAGAAAATTCTCCAGGAAGTTAAAAAGCAAAGTCTTAAAGAGAGAGAAGAAAAATAAGAAATAATGCATCACCAGTAAGATGTAAACTGTTACTAATGTACTCAAGATGCTTGACAGGTTCTGCAAATGGCACATTTAAAGCTAAACAAGTATTCTGTCAGTCAGCAAGCTGAAGTGCTGCTACTTCACCCTACAAGGAATAAATAATAATTAAAATTCTTTGTATTGAGATAAATAAATTCACTGTAGCTTCAAAAATCAAGGCAAAAAGCTCTGCACACAAGCAAAGCAAAGCAGGGAATTCATTCATCACTTCCTGTGGGCAGGCATGTGTTCAGCCATCCCCGGGAAAACTGGGCTCCACCATGTGTAACAGTGACTTGGAAAGACAAATGCCTTCATTCCAAATATCCCTCCCTTCCTTCTTCTTCCATATGGTATGGAATGTCCCTGTGATCAGTTGGGGTCAGCTGTGTCCCTTCCCAGCCTCCTCACTGGTGGCATGGAGTGAGAGGCAGAAAAGGCCTTGGCTCTGTGTCAGCACTGTTCAGCAGTAAGGAAAACATCTCTGTGTTATCAACACTGTTCTGAGCACAAATCCAAACTCTAGCCCCATGCAAGCTACTATGAAGAACATTAGCTCTACAACCTACTGTGAAGAGTATGAGCTCTACAACAGCCAAACCCAGCATATTCTCCACTCCTGATTCCATTCCATTTACATCACATTCAGGTCCCACACTATCCAATACATCCTCATTACCCAGCACCACTCACCATCCTTTGATATAATAGATAGGCATTATTCCCTTAGTCTATGGACTACCTCTGTGAAATGTCTGTCAAGCATCCACAAATGTCCAAAAAGTGTCCACTGAGTTTATTTTTGCCATGACTTTGGTCTCCATCTGTTATGGTGGTCACTCAGGATGGGAGAGGTGGCGTGTTGTGTGGAGTTACTGGGCACCAAAGCCAGCTCAGGTCAGGTCATTGCAGCACTTGCACTGCTTCTTGTAAGACTTGTCTTCCACTGGTTCAGGTGATTCTTCCTGTAGTAATTCCTATAACACACAACTCAAATTCCAAGTTACAACAGTTTCAGGGTGTTTCCATTAAATGGACCAGACCATGGGGCTTAACATTGCAATTAACTCTTCCCCTTGCCCCTGCTCCAGCTTGGACTTTTCCACAGACTACAGCCCCTTAGGACTGTCCCTTCTCCAAGTGAAGCCTTATCTATGACCACGGTCTCTTCAGGGATCTACCTTCTTTGGCATGGACCTACCCACAGCCACAGTCGCATGGTCTTATCCATGGGCCACAATGCCTTCAGATACACCTGCTCCAGCATGGGCTTACCCACAGCCGGTCCCTCATGAAGTAAACCTTTTCCTGTCGGCCTTACCTGTCACTGCAGTCCCCCCAGGGGTGCACCTGCTCTGTCCTGGGCTTGTCCACAGTCACACACTTTGAGGTTCTCCAGTGTGACTTCAAGCACAGCCACTGATGCTTTGAGGTGGTACCTTCTTCAGCATGGACTTATCCTTGGGCTACAATCCTTTCAGAGGTACATTGCTGTGGCACAGACATAACCACAGACGCAGATGCTGTCTGTGAATTGTACCTGCTCTGGCATGGGCTTATCCAGGGCCACAGATGCCTCAGGATGTCCTGCTCCCACGTGGACTCATCCACAGGTCACAGTCCTTTCGACTCAAGTTTGCACTGGAGTTCCAGCCTGTCCAGAACAGCAGCAATGCCCTGGCCATCTGCCAGCCCCAGCACATGGCCATGGCTGTTATCAAAATGTTCCCAGGCACAGCAGAGTAAGGTGATAAGCAGCACAGCAGTACAGCAAGCAGTCACTAATGACCACTAGACTCTAATATACAGTCAGGCAAGCAAGCTCCATGGCAAACATGAGCCTGTCAATTAATAGTTAAACAGCAATTGACAGGGTTTGCGGGGCCTGGCACATTCCAAACAAATCTGATGTTATTTTGAGTCCCACAGTGGATCACAAAAAATGACTGCTGTGGTTTCACCCCAGCTGGCAGCTAAGCACCACAACAGCCACTTGCTCATTCTCCCCCAGTGGGATGGGAGACGAAATCAGAAAAGTGAGAAAACTTGTGAGTTGAGATAAAAACAGTTTAACAGGTAAAGCAAAACAAGGAGTTTATTCACCACTTCCCATGGGCAGGCAGGTGTTCAACCATTTCCAGAAAAGCAGGGCTCCATCATGTGTAGCAGCGACTTGAGAAGACAAACACCATCACTCTGAACATCCCCCCTTCCTTCTTCTTCTTCCCCCAACTGTATGCTGAGCAAAAGGCCACATGTTATGGGATATCCCTTTGCCCTGGCTGTGTCTCCTCCCAGTTCCTTGTGCATCCCCAGCCCACTCACTGGTGGGGTGGGGTGAGAAGCAGAAAAGGTCTTGACCCTGTATCAGCACTGCTCAGAAACAAGGAAAACGTCTCTGTTATCAACACTGTTTTGGTCACAAATCCAAACCATAGCCTCCATACTAGGTACTGTGAAGAAAATTAGCTCTATCCCAGTCAAAGTCAACACAAACAAGTATTTGTAGAGTCATCAGAATCTGAACAACCTGGACTTGCCTTAGAATTATTTGCCAAAAAATTACTGGGTTAAAAAAAAAAAAAAAAGAAGCCACAAGAGGAAAAAAACCCAGCAACCTGGTCTGGGTGATAATTTGCTTATATCAGTTTATCATACTGCTGTTAAAAATAAAGCCAGTGTGCAGCTAATTGACAAGAAGAAGTTAAATGACAGCTTGAATACAACCTAAAGAGTTACTGAATTGGAGATATGCAGAGAATAAAAAGCCTGACATATACAAGAGAGGTTAGAGTTAATGACTCATCGTGGATGAAAACACGAGCATCTCACAGTTACAAAAATTTTGGTGGAAAAAAAAGACACTCTTGATCACTGATAATATTTGACTTAAAAGTTCTCTGGAAAAATTATTTGTTCTAGAACAAAAGCAAAAATCAAAACAATTCATTCCAGAAGTATTACAACACAACTGACAAACATCTACTCTTTGTCTGGATTTCAAGTGCAATTTTAGTCAATTTGAATCTGTTTCATGGAGAGGCTTTGACAAAGCTATTGCTAAAATCATCTCAGCAACAAAACATTGTCCAGACTCACTTTAGCAATTAATAAACAGGTCCAAGAACCAGTTCCATGGTTTTAAAACTATCCAATACCTAAATTATCAGATTTGCCAACACTGATTTGCCACTGTTTAATATAGTGTACTAAAATTATTAATGTATTACCTAACAAAAAAACTGAAGACTTCCAGATCCTTCATTAAAGAACAGTTAAAAAAAAAAAAAAATCTTGAATTTAGAATATGTTGAGGCTGCTCTTCAAGCAAAGTAGAAGAAATAAACCCAGAGGTCAATTTCATTTTTAAACAAAAATAAATTTTGGTAAGTTAGGCAGGTAAGAAAGCCAATCTGCGTGAGTATATAAAAAAGCCAATCTTCACAATGTTATGTCCAGGAAATGCTAAAGAAACAGTCAGAATATAAAGGCAACTGGAGACAATTAAGCCCTTTAAAATGCACCAAAATTAGCATTCCTTTTGTCAGATCCAAATAATTCGAGTGCTGTTCTGCCGCAAAGGCCATCATCAATTTCTAATTTTAGCTTAATCCACGAAAAAGAAAAATCTCGCATTTCTCTCTGGTGTTTCCTCATTAAGAACACCTAAATTGTACACTGAAATCTCGAGAACACAAACTACGAATTCAAGTTCACACTCCCACAGAGACACACTCACGCATTCACTTGGATATGGCAATCCCAATAAGGGCAATTCAACTACTTTTGCTGTGGTCCAGCTAAGCAGTGCCTGCCTGAACTGCTACATGATGAGGATCCACCAACCAGTGATCTGTCCTGCCTTTGAACCTTCAGCCTTCTTATTTCCTCTGCTACACTCAATTACTCTCAATAACATGAAGCTCTACAAGAACAGCATCTCCTGATTTTCATTACATGGAATGAGCAGTCATATGACCCTATAAAAAACCCTTTGTAATTAACCCTTACATTTTGAGTCAAACACATTTTTTGTATTCCCATTTTAGGCAACCATGTAAAACTGCAAATTCCTTTGGTCCCCTGGCTGCACCTTATTGATCCGATCGCATCCTATCTAGTCATTCACTAGGACATTTGTAGGCTTAGATTCTGTTTATTTTAATCATTATTACTAGTGAGGAAAGTATTTTTTTCCAAACTCAAGGAAAAGCTTTATCTACACACAGAACTGGAAATTCTTCTCAACATTTTTCAGAAGGCAGAATTAATACTGTACTACGGGCTGACCCACTGGGAAGCTGCAGTGCTCGGTGCATTCATCACCCTGAATTAACAGTGTGGGAGCTTCTGCCAGCATGGGATGACCAGTGCCCAGGCAAGGGCAGTTTGCCAGTAAGGAACGACATATATATGTTCATGGCTGATCATATACTAGGTGTCTGTGCTCCTACAGTCCTGACTACACAGGACTGAACCAAAACCAGCAGCTTTGCTCCCCCCTCCTTCATTTGACTTCACGATCTCTCTGTTTTTAAGAACTGTGGAAAGCAGGAGCTACATTTTCAGCTGAAACTAGAGCTCTGAAGCCAACAAGCAGAATCTTGCATCCAGGCTTTGGCTTCCTGACCTCACTGCTTATGTAAAACCGCATTGCAACATGTTGAAAGTGACTGCAGTTAACACTAGTACAATATACAAACAGTGATTTATCAACATTGTATGCTTTATTGAAAGTTGACAAGTGCAACAGTTAAATACATTGACGTGTTACAACTGTAGAGAACATGCACAAAAACATATGCATACTACTATACAGATCATATGCAAAAAATCCATACTGGGAAATTCAATTTTTTTTTTTTTTTTTTAGTTCATTGCTAGCAGGGCTTGATAATTTTTGGAGTGGTTTTTCCCATCTTCAACCAAACTACAATGAACAATGATTTACTTCAAGATAATCAGCAGCCAGGGAACTTCAGAAGTTACACAAACAGCATAAATCTGTCAAATTCTGAACAGTTGCGTAGGTGCATTCTTATTTATGTAGCATTAAAAAAAACTTCCCAAACTTCTTCAGATCAGCCAATGAAACAACTAAACTTCAATCTGTACAACCTAAATAGTTACAGTTTTCTATTTTACAAAGTAATTACACTAAATACACAAATATACAGTAGGCAATTAACCTTCATTGTAGTTATCCTATGACCCAACAACTGTATGTCACCTACCTGTTTTCTATATATAATACAGTTTTATGCACCTGTCCACTGCTTCAGAAAACGGTGCAAATATTTGCACTTAAGGTTTCAGGTGACAATTAAGTGTTAAACACTGAAATTACCTTTCTCCCTCTTCCTCTTAGATCCTATGCACCAGTCCACACTTTGGAACCCCAATGCACTACAGGGGATTGAGCCATCACTTTTTACTCCAGTCTATTTCTTCACATATCCAAGCTTGAAAAGCACTTTGTATCAGCTGTATCACTGGATGAGTAGAAGATTTAAAAACAAACCAAAAAAATTCAGGCATGCAGCTTCATTTCTCAGCCATTTGCAGAAGCTGCTCAAGTCCCCAGTGCACTTGTGCTAATTCTCTGGAAGAAGTTTATTTTATTCAACCAACCTAAGAACAAAGACTCCTTCAAGCCAAAGGGGTAAGGGACGGAAGAGGGAGACAGATAAGTGCATAATACAGGGGAAAGAAGTCTCTCCTGACGTGTGCAGGGCATGGAGTCCCCAGTCTGGGTTGCAATGTGCACTGAAATGGATGAAGGGTGGCTGTAGCAGATTCCCGCTAGTCCTTCTTGCTCTGGGCAGTCCAGAGGCCAGCAATCATGATGGAAATGACATCTTGAGCTACGCTGAAGGCCCTGACCCCTGTGATGCCGGCTGAGCAGGCTGTTGTGCTGTCCCTTGTGACTGGGAAGAGGAAGGCGGAGAACCAGTCTGCAGCTGTGCTTGGAACTGGGCAAGCTGCTCTGGGCTGGCAAGTGTTTTTAGCAGAGTGTTTTCTTGCTCCAGCTGCGAGTTCTTCTCGATCAGCTCTTTGATCTGCTCTTTCAGGACCTCCACTTCCTCCCTTACTGCGTACATCAAGTGGCTCTTCACCAGATCCTGAAACGCAGGAGAGAGCAGATGCATTAGGAAAGCAGTCCAGCGCCAGGCCCGAGCTCCCACCCTGCCCAGCCGGAGATGCAACAGATCCCCCTCTGCAGGGAGCCGGTGTGCCCCCAGCTCTGCATCCCAGCCAAGGCCCTGGACCGGGCCGGACGGGTCCCTGGCAGGGCCCGGGCTGTCACACACGTGGGGACCGCGCCGGGCACCAGGCCCCGCCCCCCCGCTCCAGGCCCCGCCCCCTGGGCAGGCCCCGCCCCCCGCGCGCCGGCTGCAGCCAGTTCTGGGCACAGGTTGCCGCATTTCCCTCCCTCCCGCCGTCCGCGCGAGGCCGCGGGTGACGTCAGGGCGCGGCGCGGCCAATGGGCGGCCGAGTTATTTATAGCCGGGAGTTAAAGGCTCGCAGTTTGCCTAGCAACAGCCGGAGAGGCTCCCGGGAGAGCGGCTCCAGGCACCGCTCCAGTAACAAAGGGCGGCCGGGCCCCCGGCACCGCGCCGGCCGCTGGGCGGGGGCCGGGGTAGCAGCCGCGGCGGCCCCCGAGGGAAATCCACCGGCTCCGGGCACCGCGATGCCCGTGCCGCCCGCCGGGAGAAGGGTACGGCGGCTGAGAATGCCCTGGAGACAGCCCCGGGGGGGATGCCCTCGTTTGGCTTGCGCTCTCCTGCGCTTAGGGGCAGCTGAAAAATAAAATGAAAAAGTGCCCCGAAATGCCCCCTCTTTATGGGTGTAAGACCCCGCAAACACACGCCGCTTTCTGCCCCAGCAGCGTCTCTCCGCCGCCGCATGAAGCCGCGATCAATCGCTTGGGGAGGCAGGAGCCAAGCGCAATGCCGTCATTCCCTCCGCGGCATCGATACAGGAACGTGCGCGTTCCTTCCCGCAAGAAGCATTTGATCAATTAAAAATATATTAAAAAAAAAAACAACCCACGCAGCCAAAAAAAACCCAACAAAACAACCCGAAACCCCCGTGTCTCCCCCTCCCTCCCCGGTCCCACCACCAAACCGCGTCCCCGCACGGGTTAACCATCGCCCGCCGCATCCCCATATTGTTTACTGCTTCAAACACGAACAAGGTTTTATGCCCCCATCGGTACATACCATCGCTTGCTCGATTTTGTTGTCGATAGCTACTACGCTTGCACCAGAGGAGCTGCAAGAGAGAAAGAAAGAGAGAGAGAAAAAACATACAACATTAGCAGCGTCTGAATTATTTAAGAGACAAGAGACGCGGGCATTGGTAGCCAGTTGGCTGAGAAAGTCATCCTCACGCTGGCTTGCCGCCGCCTCACCGGGATGCTCCAATGCAGCAAAGCAACCTGTGAAGCCCCCGAGCCCCCCGCCCGCAGTCAGATCAAATACCCCTACATTTTGTCCCCCAACAGACCACAAAGATGGAGCTCGACTGCAGGCTGCGGCAGAAGCGCTGGGCGCCGGGGAGGGCAGCACCTTCGGGGGGGAGAGGCGGGCGCCCGGTGCCGCCGCTGCGGCTCCCCCGGACAAAGGAGCCAAACGAGCGCTCACCTGCCCCGCCACCGCCGCTCGGACACAACACTTATTTACCTACTGTCGAGCCTCAGAGACGAGTTGTCGGTGCCCAGCAAGGACGATAAGAACGAAATCGAGAAGTGTCTTAGTTGATAAACTCCTAGATCCATTGCCACCGGTCTACAACATTGGGCATTCATGCGACCGCGGCCAAAAACGCTCCACGGGGAAAAAATTTTTTAAAAAATCAGGTCTCGCTCCTCCCGGAGGCGTCTGTGCGTGCGGGGCCGCTCCGCCGGGCGAGGCGGGGCCGGGACCCTGCGGGGCCGTGCGGGGCTGCGCTCGGCCGGCTCGGCGCGGGGTCAGCGCTCGCCGCGCAGCACAAAACCCGGGCATCCCGGCCCCCCCCATCATTTATGCGCCGGCGCCGCCTCCCATTGGCTGCATCGCCCGGGCCCCGCCCCGCGCCGCCGCATCTCATTATCGCCCCCCCCCGCCGGGCCGGCGGCGCCCCCGCGGAACGGGCCCGCACGCGTGGAGGGGCTGCGAGATGGGGAGGGGGGGAGGAGGCTCCGTCCCCCCGCACCCGGGGATCCCGGCGCCCCGCCCGCCGTGCCGACCCGCACACCCGCAGAAACGGGAGGGATTAAAAATAAATAAATAAATGGTAATAATAATAATAAAATAATACTAATAATTATTATTAGTATTATTGTTATTATCGGGCCGGTGAGCGGCGGGGAAGACCCGCACCGCCCGGCGGGAGTGCAGGACGCGCCGAGGGGCCGCCCGTGGCCGCGCCGACACCGCCACCTGTCGGCGCGCGGCAGCGCCGCACCCGGGGACAGACCCTGAGCGGGACATTCCCGGTGCCGGCTCCCACGGCTTATCCAGCCACCCGAACCGCCGCCTCGGCCCGAGGTCCGCAAACTTCAGTCTCGGAAAGCAAAGCCCACACACCCGGCAGCTCTGCCCGCTTCGTCCGTGCAAGGCAGTAAAGACAGGATATCCACACACTGCAGGTGCAACTGTTTCAGACTCCAACGATCCCCCTTCATCCCTTGCACACACCTTACGAGCCCAAAAAAGTATTTATGGAAAAAATATTCAGCCAGTGATCGTCTACAAAAAGTGGCACGAACCTGTGGATTTCTAGCAGGCCAGCTAAGACTATTCTACAATGTAACAGGGAAAATTCCTCTTCACTTATTTTTAAATTGCACCATACAGCACTTATAGTCTTAAAAGTTGCAGCACCACACGCATTAATAATTAAGTAAAATATTCTTCCCCCACCTAACTGGTGTTTTTCTTAACAAACGTTATGCTCTCGTGTCATGGAACACAGCAACTACAGCCACTGCCCACTCAAGTGATCCTCTCTACCAGTAACAGCTTATAGAGAACCAGCGCTGAACTAGACCACCGCAAAATACTGTGACAAGAAACAGCCAATCTCTAAAACCACTATTTTCTAGACCTGCACTTGACAGTCATTACATTACTTAAAGGCACCAAAAAAAAAAATAAAAGTCAGAAACCTCTTCCATTCTCTATAGCAAACTTGTAGCTCCAAGAGCTACAAGTCACATACGTCACAGGTGTTGCTCCCAGAGAAGCAGGAAAGCCAGGAGGCACGGAATAATCATCTTAAAGCTAAATTTAGCATTTGCGTATCTGCATCATCCTTCTTAGTTTATTTATGTTGTCCTAGACTACTATTCTTTCATTCAATAATGCCAGCAGAGTAGTACAAACTAATCCTATTCACAGGGAGGTCACATTTAAGAATAAGAGCTCCTCATAGCCACTTTCCCGCTGCCACATAGCATTGGCATCCCCCAAGGGCAGAGCTCTCATCTCACCCTTCGGAAGTTGCACAAGACAGCACCTAACAGGCTGAAAATTAAAGGAAGTTTTTTTAGAAAAATACCTTGCCTGTACTGACTCACAAATGTGTTACAAGGGAGTAAACTGGAAGCAACACATTAGAACATGTGCATCAGGCTCCGGCTTCCCTCCTCCTGACGGACAAACACCAGAAACCATGTGTTGGACATACACTTCACCCAACCACTTCCTCTGCAGAGCTTGCTTACTACACACGATAACACTCGTATTCAGTGATCAAGTGAGCAATTTGATAAACAGATCCAGAACCACATAATCCATACTGGCGTCTGTATCAACTTCAGTCCTAGACGTGATCTAAAATAATGTTTTATGACGGGTTGGGCTTTAAAAAAAATCAGTAATGTTTTGAATAACTCCTCCCCATGGCAGTTACTCAGGACAGTTATCCGTATTGCAGCTGCATACAGCCTCTGGGGCAATTTCTGTTCCTGGAACTTCTTAATCAGGGGCAGAGTAGGTATAAATAAGTTCTATCACTGCTAATCAGGTTCTTTCAAAGGAACTTGAAGACAACAAACTCACAGGGCCTGAAGAGACATACCCTCCAAACACCTGTTCCCTGTTGGAGGTGTTGCAGGACAGACAGCAGACATTTGTATGTCGTTTCATTTCTACATGTAAAAATAACATCACGGATGCATTCTAAGATGATTTTCGCTGCTGCCATAATGACTAAGAATTATCAAAATGCCGTTATTCCATTTAATACAGAAAAATTATACAATTCTCAGACTAAATTAACAATAAATAACACTGCCCTCTTTGATCTATATTAATCTTCACAAAGAAGAGATAACAGATGTGATCCTAAATCAAATTCCCACTAAACTCAGTAACCATCTTCCATCAACTTCAGTGGGCTTTTAGCAAAATCTGTCATTTATTTTTAGATGCCTACAAGCAGAGTTGTGATTCAACAGAAAGCCATCAGCTGCGTAAGTAGGACTGCATATTAATATGCGTGTTCTGCTTTGCCCACTCCATAAAAAAGCAAACCATAAATGTCCCTTTCGGGCTGAGAAAGGCCTGAGTGCTCGATCATCTAGGAAGTAAAAAACCCCACGACATTAATTACTTTCATCTCCTAAACTGGGGTGACATTTTTGGGAGGAGGGGAGAGCACTCATCTCAACACCGAGTTATCTGCCTGTCAAGGACAGAGACTGAACTGCATATTTAAAGGTTAGGGGTTTGCTGTTGCTTTTTAAAAATATCTCATTTATGAAATAAAACAGTATATGGAAGATTTAAGGAAAATAGTCCTCCAAACTCCATTTCACACTAGAAGGGCGTCAAGATGCCTACTGTGTCATTCAAAACCTTCTAACCACCTCATTATCAGATAATAGAAGATATTAGACTCCTGCAAAAGCTTACATTCCTGGGAGCAGAGGTGAGAAAGGCTGCAGAATTCCTCATTTCTGTAAAGCTGCTCTGGGTTTGCACTGGGCTACACAAATTCATGCTCGTTAGCCCTGGATATGCGACGAAAGCCGTTTTTTGAGTCCCCTCAAACAGGATCACAGGCTTGGGAAGCCCGCATGTCTACGGAGCACCACAGGTGTTCACAAACTGCATAAAGTTATAAAGAAGATCGAGATGGGTTACTGAGAAACCAGCAGGGGAGGGTACAATATAGCAAACAAGTAGCTCACCAGCATCTTTGATCCTCCATATAAGGTAATCAAGGACTTTTTAGTAGGTGTCACCTTTTGTAGTCTTTCAGTTCCTAAAAACTGTTTCTCCCACTAAATAATTTGCTCTTGTCTCAGTTTATTCATGCTTAGCACTTGAGAAAAGTGCTTTTCATCTCAAGCACATAATGAGGTAAGGTGCAGCACAGAATCATTCTGTCTTTGTGCAAGTCTGGTTTGGCATATTTCTGTGTGTGTTAAAATACTTTTCACTCCTAGACAAGCAACTCCTGAACTTAAAATAAATCTTGTCTTTTGACTCTGTTACAAAGACACCACACCAGAAACCATATTAGAAAACAGCAATTTCTGTCACAGCACACTTTCATCTTATGTTATAGACAGGCTCAGATCCCATGGACTTCCAACTACAGAATAACAAGTACTAAACAGGTTAAAGTTAAAATCTGCTTTTTACTCAAGAAAAGGCTACAGTAATTAGATTCCACCTGACATCTGACTGCGCATTTCACCTGGCATCTAAAAATGGTGAATAAATGGCAGAGTATTATTCTCTCTCAAAATTCATAAATTCAAAAGTCTGTGTATTGACTGACACCCTCCTCTCCCCACCTCCTCCCCCCCAATATCCAACTTACACAAAATTGCTCCAAGCTAATAACCAACTGAGGAAACTGGCTGCAGTTGACATCAAGGACTAAATGTTTATTTCCTTCAATAGCCCATAATTCTTTTTCTTCATCTCAGTAAAGGTACATAACCAGAGAAGCTGTCCAGGAAACTTTTTTCGCACAGTCAGTCATATATATATATATACTTTAGCAGACTAAGGGGAAAAAAAATTTAAAAAAAGGAAAACCACCATCAAAAAAACCCACACATAAGCCCACCATGTCAGATAGTCTAAATAAAGATTACAGAATCTCGGCCAACTTCCTTTTCAAGTCCCAAATCTTTAGCTAAGATCTTGACTTAAAGAAACCAAACAATTGGGAACTTACTGCTCAGCTCCAAAGGCAAACATATTTTTTATTTCTAGGTTGAATTCTGGAAATTTCAATTTACATATTTCTAAATTCAAGAAGCTCTTGCTATGAGATATTACTCTATCAGTTTTCCTAAATGTGTGCTCTTCCTCCCCCATAGCAAAGTTATTTGCATCTGTAATTTAGTTTATTAGTTTGCTAGAAATTTGGGTTTAGTTCAATTTTTAAAAAAAAAAAAAAAAGATAAAAGGGACAACTACGCAAGATGCTAGTGAAATGAAGTGTTATACTATCTTCCTTTTTTTTTTTTCCCCAGATGTGCAAGCATAACTAAATAAATATTTAGTGGAAAGAATACATACACCCTACTGGGGCTCTGGAAATAACCTGACAGCATCTCTAATCACAGTACATACACGGAAGTATCATGCTGTGAGCTCTGCACAAGAGACAGAAGGCTGCATTTAAAGCAAGAAGATAACCACGTAAGATCAAAAGACAAACAAGGAGCAGTTCTTACTGGTTCCTCTGAGGATATCCTCTTTCTTTTTGACAGGCAACTAATTGCTAAGTCAACCTCAGTTGTTTTTAATGAGAATCATAGTGATTCTACCAATTTTAATGCTGACAAAAGAAAACATGAGGTCCATATCAAGTACCTGGATACAACCAAACAAAGAGGATCCACTCTTTACTGGTCAGAGAGAACTCTGTAAGAAAATATGAGCCATCTTAAAGCAAGCTGGATGCTTGGAGAAGGATATACAGCATCCCCTTTCCTGAGATCATCCATAGATAACCATCTAGCGATGCAGTTGAGATGAAGGACCTTGTTCTGTGTGTATCCACTGAGTTTCAAAGTCTCCCCACAGAGTCAACTGAGGTCTCTCATAACTCAAAACCTGAAATTACATCCAGATGCTACTCCACTTTAATTTAACAGAGCTATACATTTTTCAGTAACATGTAGCTTGGCAATCACAGGCTTCCCTAATTTCAGATCCAACCTTAAAATGAGTAAGGGGAAAATATTTAGCTTCATTAAAAGTGAAAGCCCTCCTCAGTATCCTCTCAACTGCCCTTGACCAAGGACTGCAAAGGAAGAAATCAACCAACCATGTTAGCATCCTGAAAGTTTTAAGTGAGACATCTGATCCAAGAATTGATTTTCTTTTCTCCAGAGAGCTGCATACAGTATCATTCTGCACACTGACACTGTCCCCAGGATGGAAGGGGAAAATATGCCTAGTGTCATAAATCAGCATATATAGAAAAGTGATACAATGTTACAACCTCTAAGTTTCACTACCCAAAGCATGGAGTTGAAATTAATTTTTCCTTTATGTGAAATTACGCTTAAATAATTTTAGATTTAACTCATAAAGAGTGTTCAATTTCCTAGTCTCATGTGTAACTTTTTCAATTGTGATGCTTTTCTCAAAGGCAAGGAGAACACCTCAAAGTAAAAACCACTTACAGTAGCATTTAATCCCATTTGTTTTAACTACAACAGCTTTTTCAAGCACATACTACAAAATTAAATGAAGAGGGAAGGAGAGTCACTGGAGCATTTCAAGTTACACCTAACATAAATAAAGAACATGGCAAGTATAGGAAGGAGTTTGGCACACAGGCTTGATGAGTGTTTGGAAAAATGAAATTCTCTATATTAAAAGGCACTTCTGACCAAAAGGACAAACAGCCCAGGAGGAACTTCAGGACAGTGGCTGACACCCCAGGCTACCTCGACAGCACATAGTGAGATTTAGTAATCAAATTAAAAAACAGTCAAATTAACCTGTAACTGAGAAGGGTCATCTTCTACTATTTTTAAAATTCTTAGTATCTTCTGTCTTCTTAAGGTTGAAGAAAAGTCACACCAAGTCACACAAAATGGGAATACTGTGTCTTACTGAGTGTTGCTAACTGTGGAAATGGGGGATGAAGGACCTTAAGTCCCTCCATTTCCTCCATCCACAGACCCTTGTAAAGCTTACACCCCGGTGCGCTTTTTTTTGTTTGTTTTAACCACTGAATCCACTCCTTCCTCTTTTCCCACCTCTTCCCCTTTAACTAATTGTTCCCCTTGAAACTATATTGAAAATCTTGGATCGGCTAATAATTTAGTCATGCTTATTTAGAAAGTATTTATATGGCATTAACAGCTGGCCTCCACTTCTCACTGAATATCATTTGCCCTTTGATGGCCATTTTTGAGTGCAAGACTTTAAATTATGCCCATATTTGCCACAATAGAAACCTATCACACTGGAAGCCAAGTCAAAGTTGCTAGGAACAAAACCAAAACCTCTGCAATTAACCTGCGTTGTCCTATGGTCTTTGGGAAGCTTGGAACAAAGTACCCTACCCCAGCTGTTACTGAAATAAGTAAAATGATGAAGAGAAAAGTAAGGAAAGGAAACAAAGTAAGACCTCCATGTGGGAAGTGAGCACCTGGGGATCAGATGGAGGTCGACCCCTTCTCAGCTTGTTGAGGTGGCAGATCACTCATTATCACCCTGCTGTGCAAAACGATTTCTAAGGCCACTTCTGTTAAATAGTAATAAACTCCCAACACTGCAATTTGTTAACACATGTAGGAAAACGAAGAGATAAGCTGCGAGTTCAATGCCTCTTTTCTTCTTTAGCAAATACATTAAGACAACAGACCTCTATGCAGTTGACATTTTACATTCCCACAATTTCAGTCTCTCTGCAATCACTGGCACATGGCTTGACAGATATCAGCAGTATCAATGAACAATTAAGTGAATGACTTTCAGATTAACTCCTCTGGCACTAATGCATGCATATTACACAAATTTGTAATGCCGTATTTCTTAATCTCTCAGTGGTCAAAATACTCTAGTTATGCCTCAACTCACAGTTTATCATTTGGTGAACTCCTAAAAGAAAGAAAGGGAAAATTCAAGACCTGCTGTTCCACCCAAGCAGAACTGCACTTTACCAGGCTGGATTCACTGTAGCGTATTTAAAGGTATTTTTATACCTGAATGGAGGCTTTAATTTATAGAAATCAAACCCCATGTACCCCCAACCAACCAGGAAGCGTGGGGAGAATTTACAGAAACATGTAAGAAGGTGACCTGATTTATTGCACAGTGCAGTGTATCCCAAAGTCTTGTTCCCCTTTCTCAGTCACCAAATCGAGCATTTGCTGGATGATTTCCTGCCTAACCTGTACCTTCCCCCACCTCACTTCCTGTGAAAACAAGGATATGAGAGGAATTTGATGAATGCCTATGCTTCAACTCTATACTGCACTGAAAAACAGGTAAAGCTCAGCTCTGGAGGGGGAAAGCACTCACAGGTTTCTTAATCCAGGCATAGCTTCAGTAAATTAAGAGACACAAATCCTGCTGACTCACAGTCACAGAAATCCCAGTACAGTATCTCTACATAAATACCATTTATGCCCTCCTTGCTGAAGGAATAAATTGTAAAGCAATATTGATTTGAAATAGAATGCAAGTTGGAAAGTATGTAAGATTCTGAAATGAGGTGTGCTTAAAAACTTAAAAATAACTTAAAGACAGGTAGATCAAAATTTTAATTTGACCTGACTGTGCCTTAGGGCTTTGGAGATGTATTACCTATTTTAGCACAACACTTTGTTCTTGTAACTCTGCCACACTGCTAGCCAAAAAGAGCAGAACAGATGTGCTGGCTCAGCATATTTTGAACATGTCCCTGGAGCACCTTCTAGGCCAGAGACTCCAAATAGCTGGCACCGGTCCAGGTCATTTACAGAAAGCCCGAATATCCCGAAGGCCTGTTTCTCCTTCAAGTGGGATTCAGCCTTCTTCAGTAACCATACTGATCCTCTAAAGGAACCTCAGGCAGTAAGAAGCTCTCATTTTCCACAGGACAGCATCCTCTAGCTTATAAGCAGCAAGCACCTTGAGACTGTTGGATCCATGGTGGCCACGCGAGGCAGACACCACTCACATTTAGCCACCCTTGAGCCAGACATTCTGCAAACGGCAGAATTCCTAATCTTTTAATACACATTGCAGAGAAAAGATTACAGTATATTATTTCATACCTAATCACTATCTGGGTAATCGTCTTTATGCAGAGACAACTAAATTTATGAGTGGCAACCTGTTTATGAAGCAGTCCTGTTTGCTCCCTAAAACTGCTGACGCCTATTTTCTGGTGGATATCAACCTAAAATGTTTCATTAGGTGTTTCAAGGGCCTTCTATACAAAACAAGGTCCGAGGCTCACATATATATTATGCCAGGCATGATCACTTCTGAAAAACAATTACTTCATCCTCCAGAAACCTCTGTCATTATAATGACATCTTAAACCTCTGGGGCTTAAAAAAATATAAAACACAACCAAATCCCCACAAAAACAAAACCCAAACAACTCCAGTATCAGAAGTCTGAAATGAGTAACCCACTTAGTAATGCATGGGAGTCCAAAACAGCTCCCAGATACGTTTCCTCATTCTCACACAGGGTGTTAGCCCAATGGCCATTCTTCTACAGCGTCAACACCATAAGCTACGACACCCTGTCAAGACATGGGAAGGAGAGAAAATCCCTGCTGTGATACAAGATTTAAAGCCCCTCTTCCAGCTCTGTCAACGCAGCCAGGGAACCACCGCTGGAGTGTCCCATCAAGCAGAGAGGACAAATCACCTCTTAAAACCCACTTTAGGCAACCTCCCATCCAGGTACAGAACAGGGGAATTCCTCTCTGACTCCTTCCAGCTACTGCTAATTGCTAGAAATCCTGGCCAGGTGAGCAGTAATATCAATCAGCAGCTCAAGTACAAGCAATCATGACACCTATAAACAAAAATATTTACAAGTGAACGTTTGAGTCACAGGGTAGTCCTGCTGCAACTCAGATAGGCTCCTGCCTCAAATTAGTTTGCCCAAACCTGTTTTTCAGCCCCATTTCTGAAGAACTCAGCATTTAAAACGAGTTGTTGATAAACCGAAGGGGGTAGAAAAGAAGCACTGAGCTGATACTGAGATTGGGGTTGAGGACATTTACTTATAGACTAAAAGATGTCAAGGTACTTGAAAGGATCCTTTAAGTCCTTGGAGGGAATGAGATGTGACTTGAGTGAAAAATTACCTTTAAATAGAGAAAATACTAGGCTTGAGGGGTTGTCAGACTTCTGTTTTATTTTTTCATATTAGAGTACAACTATTTAATATTTGCCTTATGATGAATTAAAGTTTGTCTTTTAAAACCAGTAAGAACGATTAGTTCATAAATATAGTGGGTTTTCTATCCCCTGATATCCCCATTTCCAGCTGCCTAGTGCTAGACAGCTCTCCAATAGCACATAGACATTAGGGATCACTTTTCCAAGGCAACTTAGTGGAGCTCCAGAGCCTAAACTCTGGATCTGGGACCTCGTTCTGGCAGCCAAACTTAAAATGGAAAATATGTATAAAGTATTAATTTTATTAATAGTACGAGTCCTCAGTAGGTTATTAACTGCCCTTGACCAAGGCCTGCAAGTGGGAAAAGATTCATCGAGTCAGTATCCTTTAAGTTTCAAAGGAAATGCCTGACCATGGAATTGCTCCCCTTTCTTCCAGAAAACAAGACACAACTGCACGCTCTCTCTCAAATTCTGCATCTAACCAGAAAAAGGTAAATGCTTCTTTGTATTTGACCCATGCGTTCAGCAGGGTCAGTTTTAGGAGAAAACATATAACCATATTCAATATTAGCAAAGAACAGCTGCCAGAGAGGTTAAACCTTCTTCATTTGCAATGGTGACAGTGACAGCCAGCCAACCCTAACTCACAGAAAAACAACAAAAGGAAAAGCAGCATCTCTGCAAGAGAAACCAGAGGAAACAAAAGCAAATGAGAATTGAACAGAAACTAGCTTGCTAAATAAGACTACAGGAGAAATTGCCCACATTTTCTGCATAATGTTAACAGATGCAGACTTTGGTTTATGACTAGAGGTCATGCTACAATATGCTCCTACATGTTTCAGTAAAAAAGTCAATTACAGCAAAACGTTTTAATAAAATGCAGAAAGGTTAATGAACATCACACATCTACTCCACCACATTTTTTTCATTACACGTTTTATGAAATAGCTTGGTTCATAGTAAGAAACAATCTTCTCAGTACTACCTTTCTTGTTCAGTAATATATGATGACACCAGTCACTGCTGTATACACATGCTGCTCATTCATAACATACCTGCTACCATCATATATCAATTGCTACTACGGAATATTTCTATCAGACTGGTTCCTTAGGCATTCAGATTAATTCAGTATAATATTTAATGTCCATCTGAAAGTTCAAGCATGTTTTCAGAAACTGCTGATTACTGGAAAAATTAAAATTAAGCTTTTAAAAAAAGGTTTTCAATGTATAATTTTGTATTCTTTGAGGAGGCAGCATTCAGAGAGGAAAGCTATTCTCCACAGGCAATACCACAAACATAACATGACAAAAATGTTAAGTTAAATATATGTACTAGTTGATATTTTTCAAAATTTATATAGAATCAAGAGGGTTGGATTTCAAGAGTGTGTCATAATAGAAGCTCCAGTTTAGAGATCAGAATTTTAGAGTTCAGAAATTCCATGCTCCCTCCCACAGATGGGTATTTGCCTTCTATACAAAGAAAAACAACTCTGGAACATGACGAGTCAGGGCAATTTTTCCCCCCACTGTCATGTATTTTTAACTCAGTAAAATAATTCTTCTGATTCACCAAGTTACTTGGTATTTACTTTAAACACTACAAAGGAACCACATCAAACTCATGCATTTCATATTTCATTATTTATATGGAAAAGGAGGTTAATAAATGAAACTTGCAGAAGATTAAGCTGTATTTCAATGCCTCTACAAACATTGAACAAGACTGATTAACTAAACTTCTCTTTAATCATGTGACAGTACAGAAGACTGTATATTATATATGAAAAAGTATTTGAATGAATATAAACTTATTATCAAATAAGTTTCAAACCCTACTAAAATTCTCATTTTTGGTTTACTGTTACATCACTTAAGATTTGGAATAATTGGAATTACATTTTTTTGAAAAGAGAAAAGTACTGTAATGGCAAATGTTTTATAATATGGATTATTTTAAATACTGCAGTAAATATTCCAAGACATGTAGATTTTCAGTGAATAAGTAAAGAACTCTGCACGACAGTACTCTCAACCAGTATGATATTCCTAGCTTGAAACAGGTCTAACGAGTGCCAAGCACCTTAATTTAGAAGCATTTTTAAGTACTTGTGCAGCAAAATAGTTAAAGGAACCATTAAAAAAAAAAAAGGGAAAACAAATCAATATTAAAAACTTTATATAAATACCTCTTCAGATGCTGTTCCAGTTCCAAGAATAACACTTTCATGGTTATTTGGTCAGGACCTTGTTTCTGGAGAAATGTCACTTTCATTGATGCATCTATTTAGCACCTGCTGATTAGTTTCCCCCAGACAGAGGGTCAGAGGAAATACCTCAGTCCTTGGTGGCCGTAAGATCAGCATTAGCATTCCACCAGTAACCACAGGTCCTGAACTCTGCAGCACTTTCAAGAATCACAAAGCCTCGCCTGTTAAAGATTATCCACTTGCTTCAATTCAAAGTTTGCTGAGTTTAATAGTGGTTGGTCATGATCAAGAAAAACAAGAAGGGCGAACAGTGACGACACCACAGATCCCGAGATCACGTGGTGTTCTGTTACATAAGGCATCAAAAGAGATTACAATCTTCATGATTATGTTTTCAAATCTCAAACAAATGCATCTTCTTTCAGCAGTGCCAAATTTGCCAACTCCAAAGCTGATTCAGCCTGCTCCTACTTTTTGTGAAGTACATGTTAATCACTACAGGTAGCTAATTCTGCTTAGAGAAAGGCAGCTTAAATTGTACTGCTTCTCAAATTAAAGTTCTAGGACTTAATGGCAGTTCCAATCAGACACAAAATTGACAGTACCCTGTTTGCCAGAAAATATTTTACAAAGGCAAATCCTAACCCTGACTGCTATTTTAAAAAAGAACGCGTTATGACAGTTTGAGACATGCATCTAGTTTGTCTTCAGCAGATCAGAAAAAGACAGCAACTCATCACTCATCAAGCCAAAAATCAACTCACAGAAATAGATCACCATAAGGAGGTTTTGGTGCATTGTAGTAACTCCATACCATGCAACTATCAGCCTATATGTGTAGGTACCGTAATCCAACATTGCTTCAACCTAAGCATGTTCCTTCCTCTACCATGTTTAATGATTTTCAGTGCGAAGAAAAACTGCATGTTGTAGAGAAGTGAACAAGATTCACTCTCCTACTCTACAGGTGAGCTGGAGACCAGGAGATAAACCCTCACAATGGAAGTAGCCAGCTATTTGCAGCACGTGCACAGGAACCCTGACCACACAAAAGAGCATAGGCATTGATGTTTCATCAGACCACAACCACAAAAATGCAAAGACAAAACCAAAAATCAAACCTAGCAAATGTTACTTGAACTTACTTGGACTGGACTGCTAGAATCATGCCAGATGTGTCTCCTCAAGTAGATTTGCCCTCTAAGACCATATTGGTAAGAAACCAAATGGAAGGGTCAAAAAAGTTCATAGAATGCTTTGGGTTGGAAGGGACCTTACAGATCATCTAATCCAACCCCCTGCCATGGGCAGAGGACACCTCACATTAGAGCAGATTGCTCAGGGCCCCTCCCAGTCTGCCCCTAAACACTCCCAGTGATCTACAGCTTTTCTAGACCTCCTGTGCCAGTGTCTCACCATTCTCATAGTAAAGAATTTCTTAGTAATATCTAATCTAAACCTGCCCTCTGTCAGCTGGTTCACAGCACAGCCATATACTACTTACCTGCATTTCTGTTCCACCTTGCCAAGGCAGTGAAGCTGTGACTGATGGCAAGAGAAGCAGGTATTACACAATAAAAAAGAAAGGAGTCTGGCTTGGGGAAGAACTCTACTTATTAGAACCAACAAGTCTACCGTCACAAACAGGGAATATTTTGTTTAGGCAGTAGTGAGGAAGCAAACAAAAGAAAAACATGCAATTTTTTTCTTTTCCTTGGGAATGAGGGATGCAGTGAGACTAGTTCCCTGTTCCCAAAGCCTAGAGGCAATTCAGATAATTTGAACAGGGCATCAGATGTACTAACTGTGAAGCAGGGCAGAATATTTCTAAACTGTCTTCACAGAGCCTTGTACACTCAGAACGTTCCTTTTAAGGCACAGTAAGGAGACTGAAGTAGACAAGTTACATTTTGCCATAAATGTTTCTCCCATTACATCAAGATCACCTTTCAGCACAGCATGGGAATGGGTGACAGTCATGGCTCATTTTAGTATTCTCTCTCCCCCACTGAAAAGCCACAGGGGTGGGGCCACTCAGATGGTAGAGCAGTTGTATTCTTGGATCTCGGTGTCTGGAGACAAGGCAGGCAGATATAGTGGCCCTAAAAGAGGGAAGCTTACTCTGAAAGCAGAGCAAATCTCAAAAACTTGGAGACTTACATGGTACAATCACATCTAAAAGAGGGAGGTAAATCAGGCTTCAAGGAAAAATAAATAAGGAACAGAGATCAACAATAATAGCCATCAACAACTACTAAGACTGTCACAGAACAGTCTGAGTTGGAAGGGATCCAGAAAGATCAAGTCCAACTCTGAAGAGAATGGCCCATAAGGTGATCAAACCCAAGCCCCTGGTGTTATAAGCACCATGCTCTAACCAACTGAGCCCAGTAGTATTGAATAACTTCAATATTCAAGATGAAATATTACTTATAGCAAGGAGTCTTCTTATTTTAAAGAGCTGAAGCATCGAGCTGTCTAGAAGAACGCTCAAAACCAATCACAGAAAGCTGAACCAAGACAAATTTTAAGTTCAGTAGCATTCTTACATATCCTTTCTAGAGTCAGAGATTCAGCACAATAAAGACTCCTAATGAATCCTACTGGTTACACTGTCTTACATATCACATATGCTACAGCTTCCCTTGGACATTCTGTAAAGTACACAGCTGACCTGTGGCAGTCGCGCTCAGCTAAGTCTGCATCCCACACAACTGCGCCAACAGAGCTGACTGGCTTCAGATTTTAAGCTGCCGCTCTCCTAATACTCTTTAACATCCTTCTTGCCCTCTCTATTGCCTGTATTCCCCTCCTGCACAGTTGACACCAGCTAGAAGGACAATCTTTCTCCATAACTACTGCACATACAGTACATGCACTGGTCACAGGTGTTTCCCAGGATGCCTGAAACAATCAGTACACATTAAAATATGCTTGAGTGGGAAAGGGGTGAAAGCAGTGATGTTAACCTTTCCTGTAGACAGTCTTTATTTACTTTCCCCTTTCCTATTCCAAGATGTCCTCTGAACAGGAGCTCCATCACACTAGCAGCTGTGTTGTGAGAGTTAAATACAAGATCCAGGAAGTTCTGCACATCTGACTAATACATCGCTCAGCTCCGATGCTGCTCTGATTCAAATCTGGGTTTCTTGTATAGCCAGAAAGATCATTAAGTGATAGATTACGGGGGGGGGGGGGGGGGGGGGGGAGAAAAGCAATTTCTTAAGGAACACAAATCTAAGCACTGAATAAACTTTATGAAATATTAATAGCTCAATAATAACTGATATTAATAATATCAGCTCACATCCACAAACAAATAGTTCTATTCGCATGACATGAGTTTATGCTTGTATCTTGCTCTGTTTATTAAAAGAAGCCATATCAGAGTCAGTTTGAAAGTGAAAAGCAAATATATGTATCTATATATGTACACAGCCATGCACATACGATGCAGGGCTGCAGAATGAAGCAGCTGAATATATTCAGTAAAGAAGAAAGTTCACTGCTAGACCCTCAAAGAGAAAGCTCCAACTCTGGTAACACTAATCACCTTTCCTCATGCATCAGCCCCAATTCAGGTGACAACTTTACAGTAAGGCTTCATTTGATGCCACTTGTCTAGATATGTCATATAAAATAGTTCCTATACCACTGATCTAAAAGCACCTGATTCAAATTCATCACCCTTTTACTTGGGGAGGTTTGTACCCCAAGAGTCTTATCAATTCCACTCACCACCTTAACAAAAAACAGCAAAGGATTTGCTTTTGTCAGCTACCAAACTGAAAACAAATCAATCTTTAGACACAACTGCTTCAGAGGTAGCTATTCCGATAACTACATGATTTTTCTCATAAGCACTTCCCATAAATTTGACAAAGCTCATTACTGTGCATTCAAGAAATTAAAAGGATTACTCAGTTACGTGTAAGTCAACAACTTACAGGCAATAGAAACCACAAGGATATTGTAAGCCTACTGGATTAACTAAGCCATTGAACATTATTACTGCTTTGAAAAATAGCCTCTAGCTGTAACTGAAAAATGCCTGAAGTACAAGGATCTTCATTCTTCTCCTGCCACACTCAAGAATTCAGCATCAAGCTATGCTTTCCTTCCTTTGTCCTGAACCTCCCTGGCTCTTATATAAAGTGACAGATTGCACACAGATGAATTATCATTCCGGGTACATTAGAATGTCAGATACGGGTAAATTTTAACATTTAACGAAACAAAAAACAAGATTTCATGCATGATAACATCATGGTGCCTAGGTTCTCTCCCACCCATAGCTCTTATGGCCAAATGGGAAGGAGGAGTATATTTCAAGATTCTTAATTTGTGGTACTTCTTGACAGTTTTGCCTTATTAAAAAAAAAAAAAAATTAAAAAAAATTACAAAACAACCCAGCAGCCCAAGTTAAGATCTAAACTGTGAATGAATTTGGCATTCAGCCAGCAGAATTTACTGTTTATGTCAGTCTGAATGAAGTGTAGCACTTCAGCCCAAATTCCTCAGTGTGTCACACATCACTGAGTGAGCTGGCGTACCTTTATGGAGTAAACATTTAGTAGGCTCATTTTCCATAGTTTACAGAGGAATTCAGAGACAGTTTGAATAATGCAGACTTCACCACAAGAAAAAGCAGCAAATAAAGCACAAGCCAACCTTTAGACTACAGACATAAAACATCCTATGGTAACAATGTCAATTTTGATGTGATGCAATAAACTAAGAATTTAAAATTCTGATGTGCATAAAAGTGCTTGATAAAGCAGAAAATATACCAATCAGTCAACTCTTCTAGAAACTCTAAAGTTCCAAACATGCAATCCTTAAGATATTTAAGGGTTAAAGAATTCCTAAAATAGTTATCCAAAATTCATGTTAAGTCAGCAGGATTCAAGCTTTCCAAAGTTTGTTTCATGATTACAGCACAGCCTCCAAGACTACTATTTTACAAATACAACAAGCAAACCTTTATATGAAGTTATAGCGCTTATTGTTACCAGCAATGTCCCATATACCATTTGCATCCTAACCTAAAGGGGTTTTTTTAATGCTTTGTTACACTTCACCCTCCTATCTTAAATCAATCTTTATGCAGTCCTTTGGCACAGTGTTTTCCAAGGCTGCTAGTCAGCAACAGCATGCAAAAAGTAAGTCTGACTTCAGAAAATATTTACTAGAGCCACTCAATGAAGTGATGCATGCTGGCTTATCAAAGGAAATAGTTTTGACAACAAGAAAAGCTGAAAAGCACAGAAAGCTGTAGAAAGACATCTGCACTACAATGAAAACCAAAGCAGGGAAGTGAAAGGCAAGAAGGTGGACAACAAACTGGAAAGTGTTTCCAAATGCTAGCAGCAAAAATCACTGCTGTACTTTTGTTATCTTCATATTTTGAACAGATATAATGAAATGCAGTTAGAGAAGGTAGTTTTCAGTCTGCCATTAAACACTTTCAAAAAATTTTAGTTAACATCCTAATTGAACATTTGAGGAGTACTGTTATACATCCCTCAATCGTCACCACGTGATACAAAAGGTATGGCTTTCAGTTACACAGTGATAAGCATTACAATTGCACACATTTAGTCTGTTAATTTACACTCAATTTTTATTTTCATCTTGGCACCCCTATATACACTGCCAAAAAGCAAATCCTCCCTGGGTGAAAGATCAAGAAACACATACAGGGAAGATCTTACTGGATCTGAAACACCCGTTTAGCCTGGGAGCCACCTCTAGGCATGGCCAGAGGCAGATGTTTAGGTGAGAACCCAGCAAGGCAGGCAGATAAATACAACATTCCTAGGTTATCCTCCTATCTGTCAGTCACCAGAAGCTTGAGGAGTTCTTGCACAGAAAGGAATAACTTAGTGTTTAATGACCCAATATAATTTTCTTCCAGGAACTGGTCTATTTATTTTCCTTCAAAGAAATTACTCAGGTCACATAGTTCTGAGGACTTTTTAAAACTCCATTTGTTAAATTCTGAGTTAATTACCCAGGGAAGAGACAGTTTTCAAATTATCAAAGATGAAGTATCAACCACCCTGGCTTCTAAGGAGACATGAATTTGAATCTCAAAAGCACACCTGATTTAGGAACACACATTAGGAACACCTGGAAACCAGTACGAGCATGGGTAGGAGTCAGACTTCTCCATGAACCACAAAGTCATCTGCAAGTGAGTTCTTTACATTCCACTAACTGGAAGTCACTGAACTTGTATCATTTATTGATACAGAAGAAGAGACGTTGTCAAAGCCCATTCAGTCTGTGAAACTATGTTAGTACTGGGACAATGAAAGATACTATAAAAATTAAGTAAAATATATTGAGGGGGAGGAAGAAGTAATAAAGGGCATTGGTACTGAATACATATTTCCAATCAGAATAATTACTGGTTACTGCTTTTTGTACTGTGGCAATGAGTAAAATCAGATTAAGTCTACAGGAGACAAGCCTAGTATCACTTCTACAGGTAAGGCACCTCTTTACCATGGCTAGGCTATGTTATCCTAGTTTAAAGCAAGTACTCCTTTCCTTCCCTTCATGTAGCACCTATGAAACCCAAACCAGCAGAATCTCTGATTAAGAGGAGCCTGATGAACATGAACTAGCATAGCACAGTAACAGCAGCTCACCATTTTTTGCTGCAAGGGACTGTCAATTTACTCTGCATGTTACATCAGTAGAATACAAAACTAATAACGAAGGATTTGTAGGCATTCAGCCAGACTGGAGGGGAAGGAACCCTGCCCCCTGAAACACGTCTTTGGTGCTGTTGGCGTTTTTTTTAACTTAAGCATACAAGAGAAAACTCAAAAATGCTATGAAGTTGCCAGTCACATGATCCATGAAATGGAGATCCTCAGTTTAGGGTAAATTAGTTTCAACAGACAAATGCAGCATGAAGTGAGACTCAAAGCTTCCTATTGAGAAGGGCCATCCAAAACCTTCACAGGAAAATTGCAGAATAAATCTCTGGTCTGCTTAAACCTCCAAATTTAGACCCATCAGTAGGTGTGGGCTAACAGAAACCAGTTACAGCCATTCTTGGATATTCTTCCTCAGTAAGAGCGGAACTTTATAAGACTAAATTACAGCAGACGTTCCTTGGGCATTTGGTGACATCCATATTAAAGGAGTAAATTAAAGATTTAGAACAATGTAGTTCTAACCATTATCAAGATAGGAAGAATTTTCAACTCTACAGCTCTCTTCCCCCAGATTTTCCTTTCTTTCAGGTTCCAGAGAGCAGCCTGTACTCAAGCAGCAGCTCACGCCCAAAATGCTTCAGGAAACTTAAGGCTACTGTCTTATTTTTAACAAGGCAGTCTGTTTCAAAAAGGAGGCAAGTAGAACATCACCTCTGAGACACTACACAAGCACGAATTCATACAAGAGTAACCAACCCCTTTTGGTATTGCAAGCACAGCAGTTATAACATGACCTTCAATGCTCTAAAGCAAACTGCAGAGACCACAGACACTGGGCTTTTCTCTACCATACCAAATATTTTCCCATGGAAGGAGGAGCAACGTTTTGTCATTCTGCTTCTCTTCTTCAATAAGACCAGACACCCTGCAAGGCACGATCTAGCTAAAAAGTGATTCTATGATGTGTAAACCAGAATAAAGTCCTCCAGGAACACATTGCTTCCAAAGAGAAGGCCATTCCACCAGTCCCAAGCATTCGGCTCCTGGACCACCCCAGGACCTCTCAAGAGCAGCACAAGGCAAGGGCCAAACATCCCAAAGAAAGAAAGGTGTAACTTGCTGCTGAAAGTGAAACTTCAGGGTCTGACAAGTGTTCCCTGTTATCTGTTCACATACAAATAACTTCCTTGGTGCTGTGAAATCTACTTAAGTGCTTAAAGAGGTTTGACAGGAAAACAGCATCAACTAAGTAACACCACAGGTGGTAAACTAAATACCTTGCTATTGAAACACTGATACACACACTTTTTTCCCCTGTAATGAATCCCATCAGTGGCAGACCAGGAATGATTAGGCTACATTAGTTTAAGTGTCAACAATACCCTAACATTAAGCATTAGCTCCTTTATCAGGCATTGGAAGACAGCATTAGTCCTATACTTTGTGACTTACTGTGAATATTTAACTCTTATCTATTTTGGTATTCTTCTAAATTGATGTGTGTTTGCCAGTGTTTATTTCAGAAGAGATTGAAAGTCACCATCTTCAATTTTCTTATCTGGCTATGTAACAATGGCCAGCAATTCTGAAATTGGCAGCCTCTGACACAGCATTTTCTTCAGAGACCTTCTGACTATTTTCATTTCTTCTCTTATCAGTCAGGAGCACAGAATGTGACAACATCGCAGATGTGCTGAAATGTCCCTCTTAAGCCAGAAATTGGGACTTCAGTTCCACAGCCAGTAATTATCAGTGATTTTCTTGAATTTAATTGCTCTAATCAGGTGAGTGAGAAGATGTGAAGGTTATTTGAGAGACCAAAGTAAGGGTTTGGAAGAGCATCACTGTATCTCAAAGGAAGAGAGATTATTTTTATATACGCTATTATTAATGAGACTGAGAAACATATTTATAATGAAATTAAATATTAAATAACAGAACCATAGGAAAACCACTGAACTACAGATTTGGAAACTAGAAAAGCACATCAGTGGAGTAAAGAAAGACAGTAAGAAGCAAAGAATAGAAATAAAAACGCAAGTAGAAGCAGGGAAGGAACAGGGAGAAAAAGTAGTCAGGAAAAGCCAAACAGCAAGGAGAGCAAAGCATAAAAAAGAGAAGGGTCAGGAACTGCATGAGGGAGTGAAGAGGATAAAGGAATTACAGGCTAAAAATACTCAAAAGAAAGGTACCAGCAGATGTTATTTTTTGTTACATTTAATACAACATCTAAAAAGCCAGAAAGAGCACTTCTGAAAATGCCATATTTTTTCTGGAAAAGAAAGAGAAACATAGGAAGGGAAGAATTAAAAAACTAAATCTACAGCAAGCAGCTGCCAAAGCCCTGCAGTTTCCCTTGGCAGACATACACTTGCATTGATAACCCAACGCTATCACATTACTGTCCTATGATGACAGCGTTTGGAAAAGAAGAAAAAAAAAGGAAAAAAATTATTAAGAGTTTCAGACACTCAATCTCCCTTCTCTGTGTGCGTGAGCAAAACCATCCAGCCTATGACGACTCTCTCCTTCATTCACGCTCCAAATACAGTGTGCTAAAGAAATGCTTTAACGTAAAGTACCACAAGTAAATCGGTTACATTAGCCAAGATGTTTATGTGGCTCACCTTACTCCCCTGAAAGGCGTTAAGGTGACAGTGCTAGAGTAACTAATTCGAAAATAATGCATAAAGCCCTGAACTGTGCTGTCCTGCCTCTTGCAGCCATGCAGAAAAGCGTCACCACCGACCGGGTTCCCCTGCCAGGAGCATTGCAGAAGCAGCAGCCCTTGGTTTAACCAGCAGGGCAGCTGCCCTTCAGTGCAGTCGGTTAAATGCCATCCAAAGCAAAAATCCCAGCCTGCACCCATCTTTCCGCAATCACAACTGATTTGGTCACCACAAGCCTGAGGATTTTTTTAAGAGCGCAGCACTCCCGTGTGAACCACAAACAACACACTGCTATTTTTGCTCCTATTCGAAGCACAGGCACTTCGAGTGGGAAGGACAGATGGACAGACACAAAGCCAGTTTATTGACCTACGTGCATTTCAGCTGTAGTTAGTAATGGCTAACACTTGATACTGTTTACTGAAAAATGCACCAGAAGTGGTAAGGATGATGGGTTCTAAATGGATTCCAAAAACTGAATTTCTGGCCTCTGAATATCAGTTTATCAAGTTAAAAGAACCAAGAGTTCTTGTTTCCAAGGAACTTGGAAACAAAAATAAAAATCAAAGTTTATTACTTTTTCCTTCAGTGAACAGCTCAATATCCCATTAAACATTTGCAGTGATTCTTATTGGTACATACATTCCGATCTAAGTCCAAAGATATAAGCAATCTGCTCAGGCTTTCATGGCAACAGGCTTTCCATTGACAAAGGCTGGACTTCCCATTTTTTAATAAGAGGCATAAACACAATTAACAAGTTGAATAACATTCTTTTCCTCTCACTCCATGACGCATATTCCACTACTGTATTTCACAAGGGGCTCCAACTAACTGCCATGAAAGGTTCTCCTGCTTCATCCTGCCCACATATTCTTGCCTTCTCCTTTGCACTGGATACGATGGAAAACCAAGAAATACCACCTGCTATACCATGTGAACCATATAAAAGCAAAGGCAGAAAAGAGTGACTGGCAAAGCGGGAAGAGTGAGATGGTATAAACATTTTCTATTCTAGGCTGTTTTGCCATTCCTTACACATATGTGCCAATTCCACTACCAGAATAAAGTCTTCCAGGAAACACCAGGTAGGACATGCTACCACCAAAAAGCAAATATGAAATTTTGTCGTTATTTTCTGTCGGGATATTATTGTTAAAGGAAAGGGAAGAATACGAAAAGCAGATAAGGAAATAAATATTCATGGGTAATTATCTTTTCTAAAGAAATGCATCATGGCGGTAGGATTTCCCTTTCCCAGTCTACAGCTGTGTGGCATGTCTGACTCAAAATTCCTTGCAAACTGCCAAGCAGAGGGCATGCTCAGTAGATACAGATACAAATAGACTGATACTTACCTGTGTCAGAAGTTTATCAGAACAGAAGTTGAACAACAACATTCCAAAGAAGATAAGCAGGCAGGCAGAAAGGACAGCAGAAAAGAGGGGGGGGGGAAAAATCAAAATTATAATCAAAGTTATCATACATATTAAGAGATACACTACAGCAAATACAATTAACATTAAACCTATTACTTCAGAGTTACTCAAGAAGTGACTGAATCACTTATGCCTAGGACCAAAGAGGTATAGACACAGATAACAGCATTATCCAATTGTTTTATTCAAAAAGTATTAGTAGAGTCATGGATTTGTCAGATGTAACTGTGTCTAGTCTATTCAAAGGAACCCTTCAAGGTAAGTGCACAGTTTAAAAAGAAGCCTGCTTGCAAGTTTACTGAAAATAATTCACATATTGGATATTAAACACTATTTCTCAAAGCTCACTTTAGCACAGGCAAGGTTAGATACCTAGAGGATAGTACACCCAAGGGCCTCTGCCTTTTGTCTCCCAATCACAGAAGCAGCCCAGCAGAATGAGCATCCTGAACTGAGGCTGGCCTTTATAAATATCCTCCCCTCGTATAAAGCAGATTTTTCAGTGGCTAACACAAACCAAACTCTAAAAAGGAAGCTCATAAAACCAAGCACATACACACAGAAAGCCAAAATTAATTCAGCAGACTAAGAGAATTCTGGTAGCTAAAGTCCATTAGGCACAGCACCTACTGGTATTCTCACTTAATAAGGTCACTCAAAGTAAGACCCTTATAGGGAAGTGTAGTAGCACCTTTTCTGTTCCTGTGCTTCATTCTGGCTTCTGAGCCCATCCATTTCTCCTTTTCCACCTCTCCTATATTCTTTTCTCTGTCCTTTCTGGTACTTTTCCCTTTCATTCGGTAAACTGGTACAGAGTAAACCTTCCAGGTATTCTCCTTTCCCCTGTTCCCAGAAGACACAGTTGGCAATGACATTCCAAGCATGGGGGAAGCACAAGAACATGGGTAGAGGTGGGTAGAGGATGAAGGCAATGGATATCAAGCATGCATAATTCATCTGAGCTACAGTTGTCTCTGTAGAGAATGCAGAAAAAGTGTCTTCTAGCACACTATACTGCAAGGAAAGCTGAGATCCACAGCACACACAGAAGGATCAATCTGGCACCTTTAGGAAACCAGAAATAACAAGGTAAAGAAAAAAAAAAAGGAGGAAAAATTATTATATATTATCCTAAAATGCACAGACTAACCTTAAAACTACTTTAGCTTCAGATATTTTTACATTTATTTTGACTCAAAAAGAGTGCTCAATATGTAGCTCAATACGTAGCAGCTCCCATTGCTCTAAAGAAGAATACTTGCATTACGATTTTTAAGGATCTGAACCTTTGTTCAATTGCACAGCAAAAAGTACCAAAAGAAACTGAAACATTATCATCTTAATACTGTTTTAGCATTTGTCACACTTATTTTCTCAGCAACATGAATTAAGAGAAAACTAGATAGCTTCCAGTCTCAAATTGCATAAAAGGAAGTTTTTATCAGAATTAAAAGGTATTTCATATTTTGGGTTTTAAAGCGAGTGATTACTCATGCTGACTTGAGACTCCCTTCAACAGTTGGGTGGCTGCTTTTTCCTTCAAGGCCTCTATTATATAATAGTTCATCCACCTATAAAACACTAATTTCCATACAAGTATAAACATAAATTATCCATTATTGCAATAAACATTCCACTAAATGCATAAAACAATTTTTTTCTGGTTTTATTTTACTTTGCACCAACTTCGAGAAAAAGGAAGCTGCCACTGACATCAGCACTACAAATAGGCACCTAAAATAGCAATGCAGCTTTAAAAAAACACAAAACACGACAAACCAAACCAAACAAAATCCCCAAAAAAACAACAAGAAGCCCTCCTTTGACCAGGTACACAATGCTTGAGGAAAACCAAAGAGGTCACAAAGACTTTTAAACTTCCCATACAGCACACTGTGTGCAAAAATAGGAATTAAAAGTACACAATGCTTGCATAACCAGAAAGTCCCCAGTGTCACTGCAGAAGGGTTAATATTATCACCACCAACCCTGCCTCTGGAGGGCTCCTTATATATGGAATTATTTGTTACAGTCATGCTAAGATAGAAAAGCCTCCCTTTTTTAATTAGCTGAGGACTCAAACAGGAAAAATAAAATGCAAATACAAGTATAGACCATTCACTATTCTTCTCCCAAGTTTCATACAATTTGGGAGTTATTCGACCACAACAATAATTACAGATGCCTTGAGAGTACCATACCTGAACAAACACTATTCCAATACACCACATTGCTGACACTGTAGGCTCAGCTGAACATCAGCTGAGCTGCCCTGGCAGCTTTGAAGCTTTTTCTGCCTTTTCTTCTTTTTGATGCTTCCCTCCTTTTGGGGTCTGTGAGCTCCTCTAGCCCTTCCAGAGGTCAGGCAAAGTCCTGATGACAACTTCTCCCCAAAAAAAGTCTAGCTCAAAACAACTTTTAAGTTGAAAGCTGACTAGAGGTGAAATTTAAATAAGAAACACCAGACCAGGACTCTGCAGAATCAACCTATAAGAAGATGAAATAGTCACCACGATACATAATGCAAAAGCAACCTCAATGCAATTAGTTACTTCCATCAGCCCCATCCTCCGAGGAAATCCATATATACAGTCACTGAAAAGCTCTGCCTAACTTCCTGAGTACCATTTCATGCCTGTCATATGCCATCAGAATCTGCATCCTTGTGGGGCATCATTGTCCCTTCCCTTAACCCACTCCCCACTAACCTTAACTACCGTTAGCGCGGTCAGATGTGTTTTCAAAGCTGCGTTCCCGACGTGCAGGCACGAGTTATTTACCCAGTTTACATTAACTCGGCACAATCCAGAGCAGCGGAGGCTGATCCCCGGAGGTCCGCGCGCCGCGGGACCCGGTTATTTCAGGACACGGCGGCCGCTCCCTGCGGCGGGCACGGACGGAGGGAGAGGCGCCGCTGGCTCCGCCGCGCCACCTGCCGGCCGCTCCCGCCGCCGCCCGGCCCCTCCGAGGGCACACCGCCCACACCCGCGGCTCCCACCGCCTCGCCGCGCCGTGCCCCTGCGGGAATGCTGGCCCCGGCCCGCTCGCCGCACGGGCAGGGGTTTGGGAAGAGCAGGGGAAGATCCCTGCCCCCCTCCCGGAGGCACCGAGCCGCGGGGACAGCCCGCCCAGCCGCGGGAAGGCGGCACTGCCCCGGCGCGGCCGCCAGGGAGCGCTGCGGGCCCGGCCGCCGCAGGGCCCCGCCGAGGGTCCCTCCCCGAGCGACACCGCAACCCGTCCGCACATAAACACTGCGGGAGGCACCGAAATAACGCGGCCTGCAGCGGCACACGGACCCCCTCCTTCCTTCCTACAGAGAACGGGTTTATCTCCCTGAAAACGGAGGCACGACAGGGCGATTTAGCCTGCATTCACACAGATAGTGGCTACGAGCACAGACATAGCAAGTATCTCGTTTGTACACAGAGGCTGGGTATATAAATAATAAGAGCATCGAAGCATTGCATGAAGAATGTGCCACGGGGAAGCTCTCAGGGACAGAGTCCTACCAAAACCTGAGAAAGGCAACCTTTGCCCCGGGACATTTTTCCACCAGCATCTCCTCTCACTCATTGCCCCAAAAGACGAAGTACGTCTCAACCCTGCCACCAGACTTTTCCCCAGGGCATCCATCAGTCACTCACTACTTTCAGGTCTAAAATGAGCTTGGGGCCAAAAGCTATGTTGTTTTTTCCCTCTGCGTAAATATTTCAGGCTGTGTGTGTGCAGGAGAAGCCCAGATAAATATCCCTGGTGCTCCACATACAGGAAGCCAGTGCAGCTTTGATTGCTGGAGCCTGCTTGTGAATAGAGGCAGAAAGAGACAGTGATCTGAATCCGACTCTGTGCACACCGTGTTTTTGTTGGGAGAGGTAGCCTGCGGAACACAGCAGAGAGGCTGCAGTACACCACGCTTGCCAACTCAAGTCAAGCTAAAACAATGCACTCTTCCCTCTCTCATCAGCAAAAAAGCCAAAGATAGCAAGATACTGGTGTTACACCAGAAAATCTACACTTGAGGAGAAAGGAAAAAAAAAAAAGAAAAAAAAGATAATTTCAATTCACGGAGGCATAGTAAGAGAATTATTTCTTATTCATTTCAAAACACTGTATTGACAGTATACTTAAAAAACCTCTTTTTCCCACTGTAAAACAAATATAACTTCTCAAACTAAAGTAATCCTTATATTCATTTTATTAATTGGATTACTAGATTTCCTCTAGTTTTCCTGAGAACTCCCCTAAATTTACTCCTTCCTTTTGGTAGAAGGTCACCAACCAATCCTCAACATAACACATGCCCAAAAGCATTGCAGTTTTATTGAGAAAAGACTGTGATCCTCTGGGCCAGCCTCGCAGCATATGACAGGAAATAAAAACAGCCCAAACAGTTGTTTTAGCTGAAGCTGCCAAAGGGTCATCGGCACTCATCTCCAACCCCGTCCATCTTTGCTTGCTGGCAGTTACCTTTGAGCAAATACTAAATCAGTGAGATGCTGTGCACTCAAATCCTGCCCCTGTTCCCAGGAATACCATTAGAAACAACCACTTGCTGAACCTAGCTTAGGAAAATACACACAAGTGTGTGCACCCAAGGCACACAAGTGAGGTGGTATATTACAATACAAAGATTTTAGAGTCTTAATTTTCAAGACTTCTGACTGCTAGAATACACTCTTAAAAATCAGACTTTATGTTTGGGTTTTATAAGTGTTTCTGTATAAAAATGTGAAGTTTAAAGAGAGCCTACTCCCCTGTGCAACCATTTGCAATGCTGGTGAATATGCAACTGAATGTTTTTCCTTTTTGTGAACACAAACACTTGAAGGTATTGTTTTTTGTTTTTTCCCTTCCTTGGTTTTTTTTGTTTGTTTGTTTTAACAGAGCATCAGCCAACATGGCAAAGACTTGTTCTTCAACTGCCAAAAGCATCACTAGTATAAAAGTGATGTCAGCACTGTTTTGTTAGTAACGCTGGCCTTCCCTCTGAAGAGGCAGAACATACACATTGCCAGGTCAAGCATTAATGGAAACTATTGTTAATTTTCTTAGCCCTGCGGTATGAAAGCTTGTAAGACGAGCATCATTAAAAAAGATCTGGGTTCACTTCAAACAATCACTCCAACTCACTTCTGAAAATCCATATGCTCAAAAACTCAAGTGATTGAAGAAGTGGCAAAGGTAATCACAAAAAAAAAAAAAAAGGGATTAAGCCTTGACTTTTTTTGCACTCCTCCTCCTCCACCTCACCTTCCCCCTCACTGGCTTACCTACATGTGCACTGGAACACAATATTTTGCAAAAGAAGATGTGCCTGCAAGATTGTGAACTCAATGAAAAACAGGTACTTTATGCAACCTACTCTTCCAAATTTAGTATTTAATCAACTGTCATAACAGGATTTGACACAAAGAGTCTGAATCTTTTGTTACTGTGCCAATCTGGAGTTATGTCTACTATGGAAGTTTCAATACTGCACGTAGACTCCATGAGTTATCTGATCAAACCTGTATTTACACTCCTAATTATCAAAGCAATGTTTTATTCAATTATTTCACTGAATCATCTTAGTTTTCCTCAAGTAGAAAATGCTTCACACAAAAGTGAAGCAGGCAGTGAGTTTTCTGCATGAGAAAAATCTCTGCAAATGGACCCTGGGCAGGTTGCACAGGAAAATATTTAAGGGCAAGTATTCTTAATTGACCAAATGTCTTTTGCTATAGGTTCTACAAGTTAGAGAACTGAAAGCTTCTACCTTCAACGTATGGGAACAAATAATAACACAGCAGGTCCAATAAAAAGAAAAAAGCAATCAAAAAAGTAGCTAAAATGTAAGAGTTCTAAACCACTTAGTTAAGTATGATACAGGTGTTAAAAAACTATAGAGAAAATTAGACTGTAAGGGTCCTTTGGCTTTCATCTAGTCCAACCTCCTCATTAAATGAGGGTGAGCTTCAAAATTACATCAGGTTGCCTTCTGAAGTAATTAAACAAGAACATACAGAGCTCAAAGCTCATAAACACTACCCTGACAGACCACCTCAAGTTGGAAGGTGCCATTTAAAAGACTCGACCTTAGGAATACTGAAGAGCAGTAATCAAAGATGGCGCAGCCTTCATATAGACGTTGCAAATCAGATCAGCAAAGGCCACACGTTTGTGATCCCCCACCCTCAACTAAAACAGCACAAGCTATTTCTTGAAACAGCAGAAAGGGAAAGAACAGAGTACTGGAAGAAACAGCAATCATTTTCAAAATTATTACATCTCTAGGATATGAGAAACAGGAAAATAGTATGGTTCATCAAAACTACAGTTAGAAAAGTACAGCAGGCAACACCTCAGAACATACCTTATATTAAGCTATATTTTAAAAATTACTTCAGCTATTGATTTCTGTACTCCTGGATAGAGATCAAACCAGAATCTCAGCTCTCTAAAATCAGTAACCTTTATTATGCCATCTTCATTTTCTTATGACAGCTTAAGGTAAGAGATCATACTAGCCCAAAAAATTAAAGTATAACTCTCCTTCCCTCCTGGATGTTTTTAAGGAGGAAAGTCCCATTCCCTCAGACTTCTGCTGGCAAAGGTAATAAAGGCAGCAGCTGCAGACACCAAGAAACTCAGTACATAGAGCCTTTTCATAAATGCTCAAGTTACATTTGAACTGGGGCAGGGGGAGAAGAGAGAGTATCGAAGCGAAAAACAATAGTGAAAAGACAACCAAATACATCAGACACGCAGAAGGCAACAGGTTTTATGTCCCAGATGAAACCCCACTCTCCTGCCTTGCAAATGTAATACAACTAGGTTCTAGCTCTGTAGCACCCCAAAACCTCAAGAACTCACAATAACTGTATTACCAGATCACATGAATTAGATCCAATTACGTATTTAGAAACAACGGTCACAAATAATTATGTTGTAATTATGATTATGTAATCATGATCCAGGGTGCAGACAGCATTGAATGAAGGCCATATCCAAACTGACAAGAGAGAGATGCTATCTAAATGAGAACCCCAAGAGACTGATCTAAAACATTAATGCCAAGTAGAATCCATTTTAAAAATGCCACATCTGTAATACATATATGTGAATACATATATATACATAATATTAAAAAAGAAATTGAAAAAGCAAGCAAAAGTTAGAATACTTTGGTCTTAACTTCAAGTTATAAAACTCATGCAGATTTAAAGTCATGTTTTTATGCTTTGGTGTTGTTCTGTAATACTTAAATGACCACTTACAGAACGTTTATCACCTGCTTATCTTGGGATTGCTCCCTTCATAATTTTTCACTGTTTCAGTCCAAGTGTTTAGATTAATGTTGCCTGAATTAAGCCACCATTAGCAGTTTGTTAAAGTACAAAGATATGTATTTAATTAGTAGCTCAGTAGATACAGTTCTTTATAGTCACTTCTGAAATTCAAAAGCAAAATACAAGCAGGAAAAGGAGAACAGAAACATTACAGCTGTAGAAATCAATGTGGCCTCTGTCTACATGTGAGGGAAAAGCAAAGCAAGCAGGTTACATGAAATGTTAAGACTGTGTAAGTGGACTGCAGACATATCTTAACCTTACATCATCCCATTTAACATTATTGTCTGTGTTACGTAACTACAATTTTAAGCGTTTTTGAAATCTATTAAGAGCCGGTTACTTTTTGAACCTCAAGCGCTCTTGTCTGCAATGACTGCCAAGTGTAAACACACCAAATGTCTTTCTATAGTTTCTAACAGTTCAGGACTGACATTTCTACTGTTCCAATAATTCGATGGTCACAAAGTTGTGATAAAAAAAAAAAAAAAAGGGAGGAAAATTCTAAGTTGTACTCTAGACTGAACTCTAACAACAAGGTTAGAGACATGCTGGAAATGTTCGCAATACATGTTTGCTGAGGTTAAGAATAGCCCCAAGATAAGCAGTTGCCTAAACTTGGCAGTTATGAACTGGGACTCTACACAGGCACAAAACATTCTTCTGATGCTCAGACTCATTTGTTCTCAAACACTGCCTGTCCTGGCTCCGAAGCCATACACGAGTTTAATGAGGTGACAATCCCCTGCTGTCACAAAATTTTGAGAGATTCAGGTCACACACACACACAAAAAAAACCAAAAACAAAACAACAAACAAAACCAAAGCAAAACAACAAACCATGGGTAATTTGACACAACAGGAACTCACTGAAGAGAATTAGATAATAGGTGCTGAGACTTGAGTTTTTCCCATCATCAAGATAAAAATCCTCTTTTCTTCTCAGCACTAAATGAGAAGGCTCACACTTGGTATCAGAAAATGGGTGTATATTTGATGCTTGAGTCTTGGAGAGGATTTAAAGAAAACCTCTGATAAAACACATTCTTTTCAGGGGAGTCACAACCATTTCTTTCCCAAAGCTTTCAGAAACTTGAAACACCTTAAGGTAGTCTTACCTTTTATGTCTTCCTATAAAACTTAATTGGGAAGAGTAGGTTAGTGCAGAAAGAAGAGGTTTAGCAATGCATATAATGTAATCCATGGCAACTGAGTAAGTCTGCCTTTCATCAGCAATAGTGACATATTGAATCTAACCTCATTAACAGCACAGAATTCCCCACAGCATTTGTAAGAAATATCAATTTTGCATATTTAACATTATTTGATCTCATATGCCATCTATACCGTTTCTCCTGATGCCACTGTAATCTTATACTGAAAAAAATAAAATCATAGCAGCAGTAATTCTCCCAGCCCCTAAAACACAACCATCCTGTCTACAGTGAAACATGTAATTTTTTTTGCATTACACTTTGAAAAATAAAGAGTCCCTAATGTCTTGTTTTGTGCCAGTAGAGTCCATCAAACTCATTATTTCTATTTAAAATCTGATGAGACAACATTCATAAACACCCTGAATACACACTAACAGTAACTTAAGTACAAGTAATTGTACTTGCTTACTCTGCATAAATTTTATTATCACCACTTAGCATAACATGTAAGGGTCCAGTAAGTTCAAACGATACCGTATCAGGAAGCTGCACTAAATCGTTTTTCAACTGATTGTAACTAAACAGGACTTTTCTCTGGAACTGGTGATCAGTTTCTGAAAGCAGATAATGTACAATTATGGGCAGATTCTTCACCCAAATTAGTCACATATTAAAATTATCTCATCTTTCGTTTTGTCATAAATTCTTACTAAGAAGTACCCAGGTTTCCATCCATTTTAAAAGCAAAACCAGAAACAATAGTATTTTGGTCTCTGAAAATATAAGAGGCTTCTATTTTCAGTAAAATAGCGCTGCTTCACATCTGCATGCAGGACCATTACAATGTTGTTACATTTCACAATCATTAAGAAAACTGAATTTCCAGATTAAAAAAAGGGGCAGGCACAAAAATCTGGATATTTCCTCATCAGATGTAATGGACAAAAATTAAATGATGACAATTTAGACTCAAGCTCATTAACTGTCTCCCTGTCTACACACAGAAGACAACTTTTCATTCTTCTCTAAAGTAGCTGCATCACAGAATTAACTTTCAATGGAAAGCCCCTCCATCTATTGATGGATTGCACTATAAATACTTACTGGAAATAAATTGTTGAATAAATTGTAAAGCTGTAATGGAAGATCTGTTTTCTTTCTCAGACTGACTCTCAAACACATGTGCTAGCCATAATCAACCACATGATCCTCAAATATTAGCTAGTAAAAATGCCAACAGAAGACATGAGAATGAAGAAAAAAAATTACCACTCAGGCAGAATAATATTCAAAATATACCGAAACACAGGAAAGCATCAATACAAAATAGTCAAAATTATATATACTGCTTAAAAGAATCTCAAAATATTTTATTCTTTTCTTACCCTAAAGAGGATGGAAAAACAGAACCTCATTCGTCTTCTCTCTTCTCTATTTCATGGGAAACAAGTTTCATGTTTTCATCCTGATAATTACTACCTTTATCTTTTGTGAATTATAGTCACCCAATTCCAACTGAAACCAATCCATTTATTAACTTTAGCAAGAAGGATCTGGGCTTCTAGTCATTAAGAACTTCAGAAATATAGGTTAGACTATCTATAATTAGCATTCCTGATGATTTAAACATGGTTTGATGATTACTAAATTCATCATCTTTAAATAAACACTTCTGACTCAGCATCAGGAGAATAGAGACATTTTCATCAACTAATTTAGTTTAAGACTTTTTGGCAAGCAAGAAGAGGAAAGAACCAATAGCTTTATAAGATCAGTGAAGGCAGGAACAGGCATGCAACTATGTTAACAAATAGAAGGGAAAATATTATCGTGAAACAGAATCCAGAGTTATTGCAGACAATTGTTCCCATACCCCAGAGTTTTGCATTTTAAAGTGACTAATCAGTAAGCAGACACTACATAGACAAAAAAACCCAAAAAAAAACCAAAAAAACCCACCAAAAACCCCAAAATCAAACAACAAACAACCCACACACACACAAAAACAGAACAAACAAACAAACAACAACAAAAAACAAACAAACAAAAAAAAACCAAACAAACAAAACACCCAAACACCAAATTCCTTATCTAAGTATTCAGGTAAGGGAACTACCCCTTTTTATTATTATTAAATACTAACATGCTTTACAAGTCACGATGTCTATTGTAGAAGCTTATAGAACATTAAACGGAAAACATTTATTTCAGTACTTAGTAGTCAAAGAGGATGACACTAATGACTTCTGAATCAAAGATGTAATGCTATAATGGAGCCACAATATTCAGTTGCCAATGATGAGCAGGAGACATCTCAGGAAGTCACCTGCTAAGTGAGCTAGGAAACAAAACACAAATAAAAAGCTCAGTGTGTTCATAGTGGAAGAATGTACAAAGACTGAAAGGACACGTGCCCATTATGATCCTCAGCAAACAAACAAAACCCAAAATCAGACACCAGAGTTATTTTATCAGTCCACTGTAGTTGAAAACTCAGACCTTCCCACAGCTCTCAACAATCTGACCCATATTCAGTGTCCGGATCCAGAACACTACAGGTCATCTGAACTGGAAAATCTTATTTCCAATACACTGGTGCTACGTAAGGCTGACTGTCAATCTTCCTAAACCCTCACAAAAAGATTTTTTCAAAGATGAATATACTCCTTTACACTAGTTTATTGATAATATTCCCTCCCTCCCCGCCATAAATGCACTAGAACATGAATCATTTTGCATATCAGGTCTTAAAAGCTTGTTTTGTCTAGACTCCTTGGAAACTTGGTTTGCATAACATGTTCTTTCCAAAAGACTCCTCTGCTGAAATGATTATCTGTTGGAGTTGTTTTTCTTTACTTATACTAAAGATGAGGTATTTCTAGTTTCAAAAACTCAGTCTAAATTCCTTTATCTTAAGTTCAGCAAAGGACCCTTCCTTCCATCTTCATGAGGCAGGCATTCCAACCTACATATTTTAAATTAAATCATTCTTTCCAGATTCAGTAACCCCTTCAGCTTTTATATATTGCGTTAACTTACTCCACATTAAGATATCAGAGACCTTTAACTCTCTTTTCTACTGTGTTACATCAGTCTTCTGCTACTAGGCTGCATACCGTTCCCCAAATAGCACAAGCCATTCTGATTTTTTAGCAGTATGCACACATGAAGCAAATCATTCCTCATTTTTCCCCTACATCAGTTGCTTTAAAATACAGGAGACCTTAGAATGATGCCAAATGCCTAATAGGAGCTTCTTCAGAGGTCTGACCTCATATTGAAAACAAAATAAATAAAAAAGGTGACAAGTTTATCTGTACTGCATACATGAATATGGCTGAATATACTAGAAACCTATTTACACAGTTCCTGTGACATTCTGAAACAGCCTTGCAGTGAAGTATCTGAAGCTCCATAGAGCACAAGAGCATCAAACATTTATTCACAGAATAGCTTTAAGTATCTTTCCACTTTCCCTGGGTTTTTTTTGCATTACGGTTGTTTTGATTTTTTAGACTGGTAGCTATTTCCTCCAGCCAAATATGTGGCTGAGAGAATTCAAAGTATTTTTTTAAAACTGACAACTTACATAAGTTTAGACAGTATTACTAAATACAGTTCAAATATTTAGAAGGTTTTCTGAATTATGGCTTCTATTCAGATGAAGTTTTTTACGTCATTATAGAGAAACTTATTACAGGCTTAATATGATTTGCAAGCTCCATTAAATCAAAATAGAGAACTATCCCAAGAACTTAATTACATGCTGCTTGTATGCATTTTGCTTTAGGGTAAACACGTGCGAAAAAGGCTTCAAGGTCAGATCTAGGACCTTGAACTTGCCTAAATTTTCTCAAAACAAAGTGCAACAATAATAAATAAATTACAATATGCTACCAAAAAGATTTAACTAACAATCTGAAAATCCACTTAGTAAATGTCTAGAGGGGGAACAATGCTGTCCTACACCATAAGCCTACTTTGAAGTTGTATTTTAATTCAGATTTTATCTTCTAAGTTATATATGTTCAAAGTTAGTTATAAATGGTGTAATCTCAGACCTCTGACTTTCTGTAAGCCCCAGTACCTGTAAGTCTTTATACTGAAATTATTTTCCATTATACTGCAATTTCTCTTGTGCGTTTCATCAGCACAGGACATTTGAAAACTGGAATCAGTATCTCCTGAAGTAGATGATCTCAGATGTTCAGTTTGAGTTTTAGTAAGGAGAAATTTTGCAAAGAGCCTTGGCATCCCTTCTCAGATCTATATCCCTTTATTAGTAGCTGCCAAATCTAGCAGTCCAAAAGAGGCGACGCAGCTCCAACTCCCTGGCCCAAGGTCCAGCCCAGTAGCAAGGCTAAGCACACATTCCCCCATAGGCACACACAAAAACACGTGCACAGCACAAAAACACATCTGGCAACACAGGTCAGTGCAAACTCAGCACTTCGGTAAACACAGGCAACACCAACATCCCCCTTCTGTTACTTTCTGGTCAGGGTGAAAGTCCATTAGGAGAACATGTACACACATGCACACACACAGAGACTACAATAGGCCCCTTTAACTGGCCTTGGGCTTGCTATCAGTTCCCCCAGCAGCTATCCCCTCACCCTCAGTCTGCCCAGCTGCCAACACATGGCATACAAGTTCCTGAGGCCCCACACAAGGTTCTGGTGCTCAAACCTCCTCACAAGCATGCAGACACTCACTACAGATCCTAGAATCTGGCCCTGGACCATCTACCAAGCTGGTCCCCAGAGCTGTAGGCCTCTGGTTACTTCATGCACAAATACACACACAAGTGGGGGGCTTGTCCAGACCCGAGAGCCTCCATAGAACTTGGCCTGGACTCCCCCTGCTTGCCAGCTCCACCAGTTGTCTCATGTAGATGCATGCATCTTCTTCCTGGACTTCACAGCCATTCCCGAGTCTCTTCTCCTACTCCCTGGCTAGTCCTGCTGCACAGTCTCCAGCAATCTTACAACCCAGTGTGCACACCCTCACCTGACCAAGCACACGGGCCCCTGTGACCCATAGTCAGACTCGAGCTGCTGGCACTGAGACCCCCACAGACACACACAGTATGTAGCCCCTTACCCAGTAAAACAGTTAGACTTTATTGAAACTGTGCTGATGACAACAGGGCATGGCCAGACAAACATACTGACCAGTCACCTGCTTACACACAGCCAGCTCACTTTATCCTTTTGCTCCTCTATATTCCCCATGGTTATTCATTCCCCACAAAATCACTGTCATCCTTTCTTTCCCCAACCTTGCTCCCTCCCCTAAGCTTCCCATTCTGAGCCATGTACAATCACAAAACATTCTTACCTGTGTCTACCCCCTTCCCAACCTGCAAGCTGACCTCCGTTTACTTAAGAGTCACCCAGATTCCTGAGGGCTGATGATCTCCAGCGACAGCCCTGGCAGGAGACAGGCCAGGGGGCTTATTTCTCTGACGAGGCTACCAGGGTTCCCCCGCCTGCTGCTGTGCCTCAGGGCTTTGCTGTGCACATGGAGACAAGCCTTTTAATCACATAACCTATCACCCTTAATATATCCAGGCTGAACATCCAAAGCTATTCCTAGGGTATTTATCAAAGCCATGAAAATAACATTTCAAAGTTCAAAGCTAGTGTGTTTGGAAAATCATCATGCTCACCACTTGTTTTAAGTTGTGGGGTTTAATATTAAAAAAGGCATATCGTTTATCAGATTTACTGACTCAAGTTGTTGCTCTTAAGTGTCAGGTGCTTGCTCATGTGTAAGCAAGCTCTAATAAACGTTTTCCAACAGTTATCAGGACACTTAACTAATACAAAAAGCACCACGTACCTTGTTGATCATATCATATTATATTTGCTTTATAAACACTCATGACTGTTAATGTTATTGCTAAGCAACTGGATGATCTATGATACAGTATTTGCATAGCACTATCTATCAGCAAACAAATGACTTTGAAACCTTTTAGTTCACAATTCACAGAATTACATACCTAACACTTGACAGATTTTTTTTGAACTTTTAATAAATCATCAAATCACTGGATGACAAAAAAACTCTAGTATTTAAAAGATTTGCACTGTAAAGAGATTTAAAAATATGGGAGGTTTGGATTGCATGGGAGATGACAGGGAAGTTAAAGTTTTAATTAGACAGCAGCTCTGCAAGGCAAAAGAAGTAAAACTGAAGACACTATTCAGAATTTGTGAAGTACCATTTTATGCCTAGGAGGTGAGGGAACTCTTCCCTCCTTACCTAGCAGTTACAGCAGCTGCAACAACACAAATCTGTTCACATACAGAAAAAAGAACATGTCAAAAGAAAAAGCATTAGTTCAAAAATGGAAGAGGAACAAAGAGGAACAAGGGCTGTTTTTTTTACGTTACAAATGAAAATCTGCCCTCTTCCACTGCTTCCCCACATGATGCCTTCCCCAGTAAGCCTAATTGTGTCCTCCTCTACCAGTACATGGGGTGCTCTTACAGATCCCTTTCCATTTCCATTTTCACTGAAAATCAAGGTTTGCTTTGATTGAATCAAAATCTTGGTGTTTCCAAACTATTTGAACCCAGTGACACAATTTACAATTTGGCAAGACAGCTACTGTTACTGTATTCTTGATACAAAATTACTCTTAATGCTGCCCTCCTCGAGTCTCACTGTTAAATGGTTCATTGCTTTGTGCGAAACACTTTACAAAAATTCATATTCTAAGGGAGCAATGAGCTTGGCCAGACAAGCTAAGTGAGGGAACATGGCCAGGCAAGCCCTCTAAGGGCAAGCAAAGCAGAGTCTTGTATGGGAGCTAGATTTTAAAGGCCAGATTTCAGTCAGTGGCTCTGAAAATCTGACTTAGTAAGACATGTTCTCAACACTGCAATGATGAACTAACCTATCTGTCGCTGCTATGGAAAGGTCAAACATACACTAAGAGTCAGGCCATCACTTTAAATGTCCCATTGCTCCATGCAGACAGCACCACCTCACTTGAATGGTGCAAGCAGCAATACACCAGCTGAACAGCAGCAGGAGAAGCTCACATATTCCCATTCGTCAGGTCAAAACAGTGGGTAATTTTAGAACTACTCCACAAGAAACACATTTAAAATAGATAGATGAATGACAAGAATTTGGAGTGGTGGGTGAGACTATAAAAATTCTCATTACCAAGTGTCTGGAACTGAATGGTCTACTAGTTAGAGAATCATCTGAGTATTAGGTAGGTTTTCTAAGCATGGAGCTTCAGAAAGTCTATGGCCACCCACACTGCCATATGCTTAGGTTATACCAGACATTCCTAACAAATTGCTGTATTTTTTGGTTTGATTCCTTCCCTCATCATTATTGATTTCTCACCTGTGCAATTACTGAAGAAGCTGTGGCATCACTGTTTGCAACCTAAAGCTCAACATGGTCATAAGCACAAAAAATCACGCACAGGAATATAGACAACAGATTTAAGCTGCTTTTACATAAACACTGACCTCTTAGCATCGTTTGTGAAGGTTCTAGGACAGAGAGAGGAAGTTTCAGTTTGTTTGCAATGTCAACATGACAACAGTTGGGGCAAAGGGAGGAAGAAGTAGCAAGAAGCATGTCCTACCCACAAAGTGGAAGTGGGTTTCCAAAGAATATTCCTACTCTTTTAAAAAGGAGAAAAAACTTCTAAGGCAATACTCTTAAAAAATTTTGGGTAACAGCGAGAATTAGAAGTAGAAAGAATAAGGCTGAAGAGAAAGAACTCAAGTCCCAACTTCTCCAGCCTTACAATGTCTATTTAACATACACTGCATTAGGAAAAATACATTCCCAGCAGAATAATTAATTTAAATAATAGCTTCTTCAGGTTAAATAGTTTTATAAAACAATACACATTTAATATTTATACAATGACAGGAACTGGCATCATACAAGTCTAAAGTCTCTGTGGATAATGGAATACACATCAGCTCCATCTCTGGGTTAAAATGAGTGTTCTAGAGGTTACAACTCTGAATTTTTCCAGAGAGAGCAAAGAATACAGAAGGAAGTGGTACAAGACAGACCCTTTTAAGTATATTATATATGCTTACTCGCATCAGTCATGGATTTTTAAACTGTACCATAAAACCACATTATTTTTCAATATATTAAAAATAAAGTGAATGGAAACAAAGCACTCACCATTGGTGTCAATGTATTCCTGTACTGACAGACTAGGATAATTTTAATATTAGAATGTCATAGTGTCAAATCTGTACTATTTCAATGCCATTACCAAAATAACAAAATGAACTAAATTTAACACCAAGTCCTGACACATCCAATTATGCTAGAACTTGGGATATCACCATGATAACATGAAGGCATGAAAAGAACCCTTTCAAGAAGTTATCATTAGATACATATAATAGTTACACATGGCCTAAAATTCTCAGAATATTACAGAAATAAGATAATTTTATCAATTTCTATGCTGATGATCAGAGAAAACCAAATTTTAAAATCCTCGAACTGTTAAAGTTTCAGCACTCAGATTACAGAGGAAATGACTAACATCACCAAGTGTCTGTTATACCGACATTATTTTAACTATTCTTTGTGCACTCTCCTGTAAAATCATGAGTGTGATGCTTAGTTCAAAGTATACATATGATGAAAGGAAAACAAAGTCTTTATAGCTCAAATATTATTTCCTAACACTTTCAGTCCTATTTTAAAAGGCAGTCAACAAGATTGCAGTGAATTACTTCAGCAAATTGTGATTCCTTTACTGTAAAAGCTAACCTGCTGAGAACTTTTAATTGGCCTATGTAACATCAAAGTAAGCTCTAGGAAAAGGACTGGTAGAAAACAAGAACCCCAGCCTGAGATCTGCATTAGCACAATTCAAAAGTTACAGTCAGGCTGCATAAGATGTTATGTCATGTAACCATACGAGCAGAAAGTACTTATTTCTGCATGTGAAGCAACATCTGCAAACAATAAACTTCTCTCTCTTATTCTGGCCTCCAGAAATGTGACTAATGGCCTTTCACACAAAGTGGAATGGCCTTTCATACACAGTTGAAGAGGGTGCCAAGATAAACCTGGAGTACTTGTATTTATTGTACTAAGTCCTACACAATCATTAAGAGTTCCCAGGAACTCTTAGCCTCTCCTGAAAGTCCATATCTCACTTCTCCCTACACATGCCCCTAACTACAACATCTATTCTAACATGCTGTAACAAATAGGTTTAGTATAATCCAGAAGCTGTTAATATGCCCCAGATCTTTAGGTGAGATATTACAACATACCCTCTTAACAGCACTAGCACGACTGCTTAACACAGCATTTGGGTAGAAAGCAGTGCCCTGTGCACTGTCATCATTCCAAGCAAGAGAGATATCAAGTAAGTACATTTAGAGTTGGAAGGTATCCTGTAATTTGCAAGACAAATACAACAGATGACTACGTCCACCAGAAACACCAGCACGCCCTTCAAGGGCACATCAGCTCACAGACCATAAAACCAAAACAAAGATTCCTGAAAGGTTAAGATACCACAAGTTGGTAACAAAGTTAGATAGTACCTGTCCATCCATAAGGACCACAATATCTCCATGAAAATTCAGTAGCTACCTCTCAAGGAGGCTGCATTCCAGTGACAGGTCCTCTGTAAATGCCACAGAGAATTCTTACGCCTTCTCCACAGAGGACTTTGTCCTTGTGGGTCTCTTTTAAATCAGGATATTCTACAATTCTATGAAATTGCAAATGGTATTGACTCCTCTCAAATTCTTTGAAGAGTGAAAGGTCTTTTTTATGAAAAAAATGGCCTCAAAACTAACTTCTCAAAATACAATCTTCAGTTGATACTCAGTTGATGTCACAAAGAGACACTTCAGCATTTGAATCTACTTCTAAAGCAAAGGGGATTTCCAATTTATTTTCCCCTCCAGTGGGACCTTTGGTCTTGACCTTACCTACTGTTATGGTTGTGACTAAGAAATACTCTAAGTCCACCACTTTGAAGTTTCAAAAGTAATGAAAAATTAAGTTGCAGGTCATGCTAGTTCAGCACCATTTCCAGACGGTGCAATTCCCACCTTCCTCCAGCCCCAGACCACTTTATTCCAGATTTCACTGAGCTAGCATTCAAGCACTAAGCCATAGGAGTGGCAAAGTCACCTCTTGCAAGTAAATGTAGTATTGTGTAAAATGCCTTCTTACAAGTACTTGTTCTGAACTAGGCTTACACACCCTAAATTCATTTAGAACCTTCATCTTCTAACAAGCTAGCAAGATACCTGTTCATTACTGCAACAGCTACCATGAATAAGCAGATTCAGCAACTTATTTCTTCAAATTCCACCATTTAAGATTGAGAACTACAACCACCAAACACCACAAATGGTTTAGAAATCCACACTACTTACATAAGCCATCTCTTTAACTTATACTGCACATCAGTGACCACCAAAACCATGCTAATACTTTATTTAAAAATGAACGAATTAACTGACTTAATGCCTCGTTAATCAGTCTCTGCTCAGCATTTAAATCTCACTGCCCTTACAGAGCAACAGCATTCAGGTCAAGTCAAAAAAGCAGCACACAGGAGTAACAGATGGGAAAAAAAAAAAAAAAAAAAAAAAAAAAAAAAAAAAAAAAAAAAAAAAAAAAAAAAAAAAAAAAAAAAAAAAAAAAAAAAAAAAAAAAAAAAAAAAAAAAAAAAAAAAAAAAAAAAAAAAAAAAAAAAAACAAAAAAAGCACCACCAACCAAAAACGCCCTACCTAGTGACAGAGGGGCACCATTGCTGCAGGAACTGATCACTGCTCCTTGTAAGGACAAAACATTAATAACACATTAGTGCAGAATCATCAAAAATTAGATGCGATATAGTAATATTGTTTTAAAAGGGGAAATGTTACTTTAAAGCCCTTATCCAGTTAATGAGTAGATGCTGGGTTTGACAGTCTTTAAAGTCAGAAGGAAGAAATGAAAGTTCTGACTCCCCAAAGCTGTTTACAAAAGTCATATTCCACACCAACATGCTCTATTTGTAAAAATATACAGACATAGATATGAATCTGTTAATATACAGGCAAAGACATATAATCTCATTTGCACAGAAAGCTAGACCCCATGTTCTTGCAGGCTGCAGAAGTTTGGAGTTGACACAAGTCCATGCTTTTAACTTCATGAGTATTTAAAAAGATACCAAGAGTCATGGTTTTGAAGCTACAAAAAACAGTATCCTCTCTCACTGAATGACCTCACTTTAAAAGAGGTCATCTGCATCCTCAACCCGACCTCCTTATAACCAATGGAACAGCTTTCCCTGAAATCCTTGCATCGCTTGTTACTTTAGTCTGTTATCTGCAGGCAGTCATATTAGTTGCTTTAGTCTGAGCTTTTTTTTTCATTTTAGTTTTCATTTTAAAGGCCAGTTTGAGTGTCTAGTGCTATGAAGCACTTATTTAAGACATCTGTATTTAATTCACCACTTCTATATACAAAAGCATAACTTTCTATATAAAATATTAAAGATTTATATCTATTCCCTTACATGTAAGAAGAGTTTCATTTAGCAAAAGGCTAACACAAACTCACAGCTGAAGCTGTTACTAACAGCATAGTAAAAAACCACCATATAAGCAATTAAATATTTAACACACACAAATCTTCTACTGCCTTTAGAGAAAGAAGACACTACTACAAACCCAGTCAAAAAAATAAGCTCAGTGCACTAAATAAGACAGGAACTAGGCAACAGGGGCAGAGGGCTTATTAAAACTAGGTGGTCTTCACATGTACAAATTATTCCTTTCTAAATCACCTCAAGCTGTGAGGGAAAAAAAAGCCAACAGGGTACAATCCCCAGTCTCTGAAGACGATTACTTTTGTGCCATGTTAGAAAGATGCTGTATCACATATTATAATTGTATTTTAGTCTGAAAACTCTATATTAGTGGAACTTTTGTCATAACAAAATCTTTATATGACAGCCTATGCTTAAGTCAGATTTTTGTGGGAAAAATTTCTAACTTTAGGTGCAAATGAGGAAATTCAGGTTCATTTGGGGTGAAGATAAAAACCCTTGCCTTATAAACCAAATTAATTATGTTTGTACTGAAACATCATCCATGGGTCTCATTTAATAAGCAAAGTCTCCTTCTTGGCATAGAGAGAAAAAGGAGAAAATAATTACATCCTGAATTTTATACAGACTAAGCTGATGTTTATAGATTTGAGGGGGGAGGTTGAACCAGCATTCATAGCACATTTCAGTTGCTGTAGTTTTAGGTTAAAAGGCAAATTCCTATATTTGATACAGGTCAAGGCTTTATTAAGTATTGAGATTAGTGTACTTTGTAAATTAGGTTATGGATCATACTGAAAGCAATGAATTTCCAGGTTTTATCTAACCCACAAGGATTCTCTGAATGGTGGAGGGAATTTGCAAAGTAAATAAAATCTCTTAATTGTACCTGAAATTAATGAGTAAACACAGGAGTGAAGAAGGGGAAAACAAATATGGAACTCTGACAGTTTTACTGTATTTTCTTTTAGTTGGTATAGAAAAAAAAAAAAAAGCTCCTGCAGGCAACAAGAACATCTGCCTTGCAGAAAGCCCATCACTACATGATTTACTTCCAGTGAAATCCACATAAAAACAAAGCTCCAAGAAGGAATGACCTGAGAATAACTGACTATCACATGCCCATGTCCAATGGGGCTATTCACTGAACCAAGGGCTTACACAATGTAGTTCTCAAATATCTCCAATCTGTAAGTCTACACTCTGTGCCAAGAGCCAAATGTGAACAGCTAGTCAAGTCATAACATCTTGCATATCATTTCGTATCTACATAAAGGCAGAAAGGAGAGTTTCTTTAGAAAGTGCACTGACTTATAAAGCAAACCAGATTTTGAAACAGTAGGCACTTGAAGAGGGACACGAATCAGATGATAATTCAGGGTGTCAAAACGTGGTAACACAAACCATTCACTGCTTAAGTGTAACAGCAAATGAAGATCTGAGATTTATCTCAGATAAATCCATTCATACATAGTGTTAAAGCCTGTAGAAAAATGTTTAACTTGCAAACTTGTAAGGAATGGGCAAGGAGCACAGCCAGCCTTTTGCATCATTATTGCATTGTTACCAAGACTACAGTTTTTAAGAAGTCTTTTGAAGGAGGCAAAAGGTTAATCTGAAACAATAACTTGAGTTCAACTATAAGAAGGAATTTACGTGTTAATATTACCTGGATAGGTAAGCAAAATGCCCTGTAGCTGAAGAACTGCCACAATGGAAGCACTGGTTTGACTCCAAGCCATGGAGATATAGTCAAGTCTTCCAAGTAACATATATTTTTGGAGAACAATGACAAGACTTACATGGGGACAAACGTTCCCTTGATTTTTCTTAAACATTTATTCTCAGAACCAATGTAGCATTACTGTTCTCCATTCACATTTGCAAAGCTGCTTTATTAAAAACACCAGTTCCAAGCTAGTTAAAAAGGAAGTATCAGAGAGACCTGACCAGTGTACTTGTTCAAAAGGGATAGATGGGAGAAGTCTCCAAAGCAGATTCAAGTATAGGGAAGAATAGCTAAAAAGTTTGATAATATTTAACATTAAAATTCTTAGAAGATATCACCTGTTCAAGTATAAAGGGAACAAAAATACCAATACAGAAAACACTTCTTGGAACATCCTCAGCATAATACCACACAGAGCAAAGCACTATTGTTCCAAAAAAAAAAAAAAAAAAAAAAAAAAAAAAAAAAAAAAAAAAAAAAAAAAAAAAAAAAAAAAAAAAAAAAAAAAAAAAAAACCAAAAAAACCAAGAAAAACCCCAAAGAAAAAAAAAAACCAAAAAAAAAACCACCAACTTTGTGTGCTTTACAAAGTTCAGAGACTGATTAAGTAATTTATGAAAAATATTAATTGTATCAGAAGATACTATAAAGGTAAAACTGAGCAGTGATTAACACATGAAAAGTAAAAAGTTCAGTGTAGCGCATTCTCATTTTTATAACTACTTTTTATTAGGAAAGAAACTAATGTAAGTTCTTTCTTTCAATGTCCCTACTCCTATCAATTTTTTTAACCTGTTTCTAATTTCAACCAGTTGCAACACAGGTGTTGCAGTTGCCAAAGATACACAAGCTCTTAAAAAGTTCCATACAAATAAATGGACAAGTCCAGGAGCCCTTCTAACTTGTCCCTACTTTTCCCTTAAGAAAACCTGTAGCACTATGACGAACGTTGAAGGTGGAAGGGGAGGGGAACTCCAGGAAAGAGGCTTTTCCTTTTACCTCTAGTCCTGGAGAGGGAAGGTGCTCCCTCCTCCCTTCCCCCCTAACCACGTGGCCTCTCACGGCTCTCGAAGAGACCACAGGACGCCCGCAGCTGGCAGGGTGAGCAGGCAGAGAGTGAGTTTATTGCTGTGGGTAACTGCTTAAATACCTTTTAGGGGGATTACAGTGTAACCAGTGGGAGTCCAGGAGGTCTTACAAACCAACCAATTACAAGAAAGGGTTAACAGCCAATAGGGAGACTTTTAGTTATCTCTCAGGACATACCACAGGTACAGTGAGGACTAAAGGGATCTTGGGAAGAAGAATGGTTTACACAAAGAGTTACAAGGCCATTTTGGAAGCATGTTCACTTTAAACAACATTACAACTTCTACATCCTTTTATATATTGCAAAGTTACTCCAACAGCACTAACGCAAGTTTTAGACACCATTAGGTGATAAACACAACCAGTGCCCAAGGCATAATAAAGCTTCAAATCAGCACTTTATTATACACCAGAGAACCTAACAACAAGCTATAAATTTGTGAGTCCAGATTTTACTACCATCATTGCTTAGACCGGGGAAAAAAGGCTTAGCTGCTTCTGGTTGTTTTCCATCAAGTCTACTGCCTGTTAAGGGACAGTACCTACATTAGCTGGTTGCTTGTTAGTCCAATTCCTGCACTGTACCAGTATCCATCTAAACCTCCATTTCACTGCAATCCTGAAGTCACCCAGGAACATTCCATCTGTACACAGGAACTGTGCTGATATCAGCTGTTCTTTAGTCTTACATACTTCAGTCTGATTTCATCTCTCCATCGCTTATAAACACACACAAAGATTTTGCAAATTAATTTTTCATGCTTTCTCATCTAACAGAAAGTACTACCAGAGACCAGGAACACATTTTTTAAAAAAATATACTGAATTTTACGATTCTGAAAAGTTCTAAACACATGCCAGCAGCAGGTATGTGAAAATTCCCCTGAAACACTCAAACAAATAAGGGTGCTTTAATATGGGATCTAAAGTAATTCCATTTGGTGAATAAACCTCAGTTCAAGTCAGAACAAAGCTAAATTTTGGGGAAATCTGTATAAATCACATTACTATTTTTGAAAGTCAATTATGATCACTTTAAATCCAATTATAACCATAAAAGTTTTGTTATTTATTCAAAAGCCATTTACTTCAGAATTACAGGTGACACCTTTACCTGAATCTGGTAAGAGAAGGTCAGATACTGTTAAGGTTGAAATTGTTGAAGCAGTGACCAGTAAGAAAACCACCCCAAGCCACATGCCCCTGTTTGTGCAATCTGCTACAACCCTCCATCAGGATAAAAAAAAAAAAAATATTATTTTGCCCCTGTAAAAGTGATACCCATTTGGGCAAGGTCTGATTTCTTCGCTTACTGTTCTGTAACAGCAGCCTAAAACCCACGCATATTCCTCATCTCCATTTCATCAGTACCCAGAAAAAGCAAGAATCGTCAGTTTCTACCAGGGAGAGAGCAAAGGAAAGCCTCTCCTCTGAGTGCAAATCAAGGAAACAATATGATACAGCACAGTTCGGGAGAACAGTACATTTATATTCTTTTGAAAAAACTGCAAATGATCAGGTAGCGTCACTCCCATCAGCAAAAGAATCACAAGCTTAATATGTTCTTCAAAACTTATTTTTTGAATAGTTAACTCATCACGCCTTCCATGCCCTTTAGACAACCCAACTTAATTGGCAAAACCCATCAACTCACCTCATGTTGCTGACATCAACTTACAGACCTGTCTTAGGAGCCGTGCAGCCGCCAATTCTTCATAAAGTCCATGCAACAAACAAAACTGGAAGGGTTCAACCATTTCTTACCACTGCTTTCAGAAAATGCCCTTTTCCAGCTTTCTATTAAAAACACTTTCTCTAAACTTACCCCTAAATCACATTCATTCTTTCAAGGATCAGGGATTCTGTCAGGTCTGGTAAACCAAGGTATGAATCTCCTTTCCTCAATTAAGAAAAGATCAGAAAAAAATAATTTGTCACTGCTACCTGCTCAAATCCCAGTGTCCTGCAAACAGGACTGAGAGAATAAAATCCAACTTAGAGCACACCACTATTAATGGAACCAGCCTGGCTTTCAGAAATTCACAGAAAACTGTTGATATTTTGTTACCACCTCCCTCCCTATAAAGCAAGAAGACTGAAACACTTATAACCTACACTCCTTAGTCTCTTTTTTTGTTTGTTTTTTTGTTTATAAAAATCAACAATCTTCTGGCTGACAAAAGGAACACTTTTTGATATATGTCCCTTCCTGAAACTAAACTTACAAAGCATCTCTCACACAAATGACAAGTTCAGCTCTGGTTGAAGTAGTAATATCAGTGAGATTTCCCCCCAAATTTCCTCATCTTTACAGAAAACTTCCTCACTCTCACAGCATCTTGTAACAGAGAGCTGCAGCATAAGCCACAGAGGGTGGACAGAAGGTGAAAGAAGGAAAGCAAAACTTTCAGGTTAAACAAGATAGCTCTTCTGGGATAGGAAAAAAAGAGCTGTCAAAAGCCAGCATTTTATTGACTGGCTCTGAGTAGGAGCTGGCATCTGGTCAAGAAAATATTAAGGATTTCATGAAGTGAGTTAGGTAGCTCAAATGCTGAAGGAAATATTAAAGAGAATAGAAAGACAAAAAACAGGAACACCTACAAGATTGTTTTGTGAAATTCTGTTAGTACTGGGGATTAAAAACCTCTAAAATTGTAGTGTTTTTCCATGTTTGCTAGCATTCTGGAGTTTCTCTGAAGAGTCACTTAATACTCATACAATTATGTTAAGTACAATATAAACAAGAAGAAAATTGGTTTAGACATCTTTATTATTTAATAACACAAAGGCAGGAGTTATTGCTCTAAAGATGTATCAAGAACCCAGGATTCCAGCTGTAAAACTCAGAGTATGACAGTAACATGCTAACACAATGGTGATAAACAAGAAATACCAAAATACTAACTGTAGAGTAGCAAGAGGCTTTTTGGTTTGGTTTTTGCTTTTGTTTTGGCGGGTTTGTTGGGGTTTTTTCCCCCTAATTGTAATAAGAAAGAGTAAAGTCACTTTAGCAACTGAGACAGTAACATAAGAAACAGTTCTCAGTGTCCCTGTTTTGCTTCACTGTAGGTATTCAGGATTCGTAAGTATTTGATGGTCCTCAATTTACCTTCCACTACAGAACAAAATAGCCAAAAACTGTGGCTGAGGCAAGTATACCTTGCAGAAAACGTTTCAGACCTTATATGGACTAGAAGTTAGAAAAACAGGTATTTTCAACTAGAAGCACCGCTGGCACACATCTCTAGCCACAGATGTTAGTATTCATTTCTGAGACTCCCAGATGTTCAGTTTTTAACTTCTAGATTACTGCTGTTCAGCATACAATTCATGTCTATACTGTAACAACTACTCAATTTTAATTTCATCACATACATATTTCCACATATTATTATAAGAAAATAAAATTGAATTTGATACATTAAACTGATTTCTTTTTAAACTTCAAAGTTCACAAGTGTTACTGTGGTTGCATAGTTTAACACATGCATCAGACCATCAGTTTCTAAAAATACCACGTTATAAATTCAGCACTTTACTTGATAACCACAGAAGCAGCAAGACAAAAAAGTTTGATATTCACAACAAAAAAAGATATTAAAACACCATCCAACAGAAAACTAAATTTCAGAAAGTTCAGTGAAAATGGCTCACTACATAAGTATGTACTTAAACAGCACCATCTGAACAATTATTTTTAGAATGTACTAGGACTACGATGCATTCCAGCATAGTAAGAAGTCACAACTGCCATGAAGCAGTAGCCTCAAGGCTATATTAAGACTATTCAACAATTTAAATAAGCTGGTGAATATAACAAAAGATCTAGGCATTAGTTAGAAAACAATGTTTTGTGGTAACTGATTTAAGAAATTAATTGGATTCAAGTACAAACATCTGACTAGTTTACTCCAATTGCCAGAAGCAGAAAACAGAAAAATAAAAGTGCTCTTTACCTACTGCCAGAGGGTCTAGTTCACCCTCCTGCCACCCATTCTCACACTCAGTTCAAGAACAAAACTTTCCCCTATCCTAATCTGAACATTAAAAGTCAGTCCTATTCTTCAAAACTAATCTCCTATAGTGAGAAAGTACAAAAGTACAGGGGCATGTGCATGTGTTGTTCACTACTGCCAAACGTAAGGTTTTTATTTGAAATCTCCCAAGATATTTAATTAAGTTTGGCTACAGAATACCTTAGGGAGAAAACAACTGAAAGCTTTCTGCTTTCTAACAAGTAACTTCTCACTCTTACAGCAAAATTTAAGTTTTTTCCACTTTCATAGCTCTCAACACTTCCAAAATACCTTTTTGCAACATCAAACCACAGGAAACCTCAAAAGATGCACTACTTCCCATTTTGCCCATCGTGACATTTTGGCTCAAATTTATTTTTAAGTAGACCTGGAGAGGTAGAAGCCTAATTAAACAGCATTTTCAAGAGAAGCTTTATTAAAATTATTCTAATCATTTTAATGTAAGTAGAAAAAGCTTTACAAATGTAACAGTCTGAACCACAGCAGAACCCTGTTTCACAGATTCACGTGGCATCTCCTATGGAAGGAACAGCAAGATCCGATCACATTATTAGACCTGTAAACTCTTAATCTTGGATTTATTGACTTATCTTCAGATAGGAAGATGCCAGGTTTAGGTTTTATAAAAGTCATCTATATGACACTGTAACAAAAGGACTGTGGGAGGTCAAACGTTTCCTAAAGAATGATCCATTAGAAGTAACTTTCTGCCTAGGCCTCCATTTCTAGGGTGGCTCTGTGTGATGGAAAAAGGAGTCATTTCTTTCCCAATCCCACTTTTGTCAGGAGATCCTGCTTAAGGAAGGCCAAGATCCAAACCCAGTCATCTTCCAGCAACATAAATGGCTGTCAAGATCTTCTGCTGAAGGCTTGTGATGCAGTATAAAGGTTAGAAGGTGTCCTGAAGCAATTTGGAGGGAATGAAGAGGGAGAGAAGAGTCACAAGATGTATCAAAGTAATAATGCACGTAACATAGTTCCAAATGACTTCAACTCAGCACCAAACAGGAACTGGTAAAATCTCCTTAGAATTTCATTGCCAGTTTTCAAGTGATTCCTTTTGCTAAAAATCAAAAGGCAATTTAGAATAAACTTCCCGTGTCAGCAACGACATAGCTGGAAAAAAAAAAGGTCTGACTGTGGGCTACTGATGTTTGCAAGGAAGAGGCTGTCACTCTGCACAGCGTGAAGTGAGAAAGGCAGAATTTACCTGAGCTGATTCCCTTTCTTTGGGCCAGAGGGATTGCTGATATGTGGGTTAGCAGCACATCCCCTTACTCAGAGTATTCCAGTCTATTTGCTTCCCATGGACAAAGGAACAGGATTTTACAAACCCAGCAGCCACAGGCTCCTCTAAAGGAAGAATTTCTGTACATTTAGAACTGGGAAACTTTTTCAGTGCTGGTAATTAAGTCAGATTTCAAACTGATTGGGCAGCTTCCACCTCACAGCACATTCAAACCTAGCACTAGTGTAAAGAGACAGGGAGGAGATGAAAATTGCATGGCTAAGGGGCCATACACAATCACTGGCCTTATCTTGGCCCCAGCCACCAGTTTCTACTTGATGTAGTTTCCTGTCTAAAGAAGGGTCACACCAAGAATGTCATTAGTGCTTCACAGAACTGAAGTACAAATATGACCCATGGACAGGAAGCTTACACAGAGGCATAAAGAACATTCTTTCCAAGTGCTCAGAGCATTTTTTCTCCTCTCTCTCTCCCCCACAGTTTTTCTTTAAACTGCTCACACTCTTTCCCTCTCTTAGCCTAGAGAAGTAGAAGGCAACATAACAAAAAAATGCATAGAGAAACACCATAAAGTCCATCCTTCACACTTGAGCAGATGGCAGTTCAAAGGGGCCCTACCTACCTGCAACCCTGTTGTTTGCTTCAAGAACTCTGTTTGCCCAAGGAAAAAGAGACGAGCAAATCCTGGAAGCAGATCCTTCCCCAAAGGAAGTTTCTTTCTGAGTCTGCAACCTGGAGCTTTTGCTTGAGACTCAGTCCTCTGAGCGGATTCTTTCTTCAAACTCTCACACTGGTTCTTTACTTTTGTGGGCAGCTGGAAAAAGAATGAAGCCGTAGGCTGAGGCAGGGACTCCATACTTCCAGGATAGGGAGGCAGAAAGACTGGAGGGGAAGGAAAAGTGCTAGTTGGTAACTTCTTGGATAATGACCTGCATTTCCTCATTTTCTGCCACACAGAGACATACACAGTCACTGCAATAGGGGAGGATGACAAGAGATGGGTACTAGACATGCAGTGTTTTCATGCTCTGATGCCAAAAAAACCCCAAACCCATAGTGTTGAGCTGTGAACTTTCAAGACTTTTAAGACATCTACCAATAGATGAGATCAATCATAAGATGTTTTGTCCAGAAAGTTCTCCCAGTTTGTTGCAAGTAGATGTAGGTGGGGGTGAAAAAAATTTAAGCGCTCAGTTCTTGGGAAAAAATTCAAATCTCTCCTCTGTTCACTTGCTCTCAAGTGAATTAAAAATGGCATCTATTGCAATGCAGTGAACGTCTCCCCATAATCTCTTCAAGAAAAAATCATCATACTTACCTGAAATGTTTCCCTCACCAATGACTTCCTAATACCACTCTCAACTCCTCTGCAAAGGCCTTACTCCAATCTCAAGTCTTCTACTTTATTTGCAAAATCAGATTGATCAAGCACTGGCAGCAGTTTAATGCTGTTGTGACAAACCCAAATTTAACCCAGGCACATAATGATTGTTGTGGAAGTTAAGAACCTACCCAAGTTCCCACATCAGGTTTCTGGATTTCTAAAATATTCCTCTTTTTCCCTGAAAACCTAGATGTCGTCCTAGGACTTTAATGTCATTACTTGAACAACAAAAATATAATGCATAAGAGAGCTGAAATTTTCTTCACAAATACTGAAAGCTGCTAAGACTCCTGCGAAATGTTATCAGTATCGTGGAGCCAATATGCAACAAAACAGAACCAGAAGTCACTGGACTTAAAACAGTTATATGCACAGCTGCTCACGTGTGCATTTACGGGTTGTTATCCATTACAGTACCTTCTGCACAACAGCACAGCGTATGGCATTTGCATGTAGGGCAGCCACTGAGCTGTGTGCCTCAAATGAGGCACCATCATTTTACCTAGAGTGCTCTTCTTTGCTCCTAAGACACCAGGTTGAGTACGATCCAACAGTTAACCAAGAAGGTACATTACTCATTATGTTTGATGCAATTTCACTTAATTCATTTTAGGGCAATTGGTGGTGTTTCTTCATCCTCTCTTTTAGATACACACCTGAACAAAATAGCTTAATTTGGTTAGGTATCTCACATGTTCTTCAATTACAAGCTTTCCCCTGTTCAAAGAAGCTTTCTTTCATTGTGCTAAAAATAATAGAAGACGGGGAAAGACATGCTAGGTTTTCTCATTAAAACCACAGCAATTTTTGCAGTCCGAGTACCATACAGTATTTTCTCTTTTAAAGTGACACGTAAAGCTATCATGGACAGACCCTGATATGCAACAGTAATTAAAACAGAATCATCAGCAAACTGGTTCTAGAGAAACTGCTTGTGCATGCAGAAGGATACTCTGCTTCTTGGTTCCTCTGAGGACAATGAATATGGTGATGGCATCTCAATCTAAGGTACGAGCTTTTAGTCTAAACAGAGTGTTTCACATAAATAATTAGTTGTTTTTTAGTGGAATTTCATGACTTCTCAACAACATGAGACCAAGATGTGTTCCTATAACTTTCAATTTGACAAGTCATTGCCTTTTTGATTATTTCAGACCAGCTTTCTAAGATTAGAGAGTCAGGTTCAGTCTTTTAATCCCATATGCATGTTTTTGTGAAAGGAGGTCTTCCTGTTTGGGAAGAATAACTGATGAACACACACACACATGTACTTGGTCAAGAGATGTCTCCAGGATGATGTTTGTACTCCCTTCTTCCAGCAAAGGAGAGGACAAAAGATAAAAACGAAAGAGAAAATACAATAAACAGAACATGTTGAATCCAAGTTTCTACTGCTCTGTACTTGCTGGCTAAGAAAAACGTCACGGAAGGACAATAGCAGTAAAAGCACATTTCTTCTAAAAGACTCTCTTTTGCAAATAGAATATTCTTTTTAACCAGATAACTTGAAAAGTCTCTGAGATTCAAGGTATTGCAAGTTGCTAATACTAATTACTTATAATTCATAATTACAATGCCATACACAGCACTAACAGCTCAATTTCTGGTGATGCACTGAAGCCTACTAACACTTCTGAAGTCAATACTCCTTTCCAGTTCAAAGCAACAGAAGGTATCAGAGCAAATCAGTTCAGCTGAAGCAGCATGGTTTCTTTCAAACAGGAAATCTGCCTAGGGCCTCTGTGAGGAAACCTCCTTCACAGTGGAAGATGCTATTCACTGGAAAAAGACCCCAGATGGCCTTCAATATACTAAACCATATGAGATCAGAAGTGTAGAAGAGATGAGTACTTGGTCTTGAGTCATGTCTCCTCATAAGCAGAAGAGATAAAGATCCAGTGTGAAATTTAAGGAAAAAAAAAAAAAAAAGCATTATGAGGACTTCATCCATTGGTGGTTTCCTTGCAGAAACAGATTAACAGTTTATGGAAGATCAATCTGAAACATGCTGTTAGGAATGACTTGCTTTTGAATTCCTCTTCTTACATCAAGGTCATGGTATCTCTCCAAGAAAAGGAGTACACTTTAATTTTTATGCTTTTGTATGTAACTCTTCCCTTGAACAGACTTGTCTGGAACTGTAAAGAATAAATGAGACTGGTAACCTTTGTGTTCTAGCTATCAAAACTAGTAGCCTAATTGATTCTTACATACATGTATGTATTTCAGGCTGAACAAAATCTTCCTGTGTTTTGAGACAAGAAATGTTAATAAATACTCCTTTGCTCTTCTGAAGATTTAGAAGAGAGCATAGAGAGTACCTGAATCCCTTCTACAGGAATTTTGGGGAAAGTTTTTTTGTTGCCTCACATCAATCAACTGAAGCCGTTCATGCTATCGAGTTGAGATGTTAAACGAGCTTAAGCAGCTGAATATCCAACAGCTCTTCTCAGTCACAGTATTGTTGAGTTTGCTGATTTACGTCAAGAGCAGGCTCTGATGGGATCCTTTTAACTGGAGCAGGAAGAATTATGGCTGTGATGACACAAGAACAACATGATGATGACACAAGAACAACATGTCGATGATCTTCAGACACAGATGAAGTCAGGAAAGACACTGGTAGTTCTGTTTTTTAACGTGTGGAAGACAGCAAGGAATCCTATCATGAATATAATCATATCCTTTGAGTAAAGAAAGGAATCTCTGCAATATCTTTCCATAGCGACCTGACTGTTGATAAATACTCCTGGGAGGAAAACTCCCTTCAGTGATTTCTTCCACCTTCCTTCTCTACAGGACATGTTTCACAGCCAATTCATGACTGTAGTCTCCATTTTTCTGCATCAGTCAGCAGAAGCTCAATAGCCAAGAAAGGAAAAGTTTAAACAATTGTGAGTAAATTCTACAGAATACCATCTGCAAAACAAGCAAAAAAATGAATCTCCATATTTGGTAAATGGTATAGAAAATAAGCAACAATACTTCTTTATTTCTAATACTGCAGCTTCAACAACTGCAGTATCCAAGTGAAATAACACAGAAACAAAACACAAATTGCCATACCTGATTCAAGTTACTTGCCATCAGATCAAATACTTCTCAACCTTCAAACCGAAACTTTAAAGCAAGATGCAATTATTTTAGATTTAAGGTGCAACCAGCCACATGGATTTTTTGCAATTCCTAAAATGAAACTTAAGTAGTTGTTGTCCTGCTACCATTAATCATACCTCTAGAAATATGTGCAGGCTGCAAACCCACCGCAGGATCTATGCGCCACCATCCAGTTGAACTGTTATTCAAAATAAATATTAGAAGAATAGCAAATTTTAGTAAAACATTTTTCACCTGGAAACTAGCACCAACATGGCATATGTATTAAAGTATCAACAGGAGTGACAAAAGGCTGTTTAAATTGCAAGCTACTGACACTGAAAAAACGCTAGTTTTCCAAAACTTCCGGGTCGCTGTATTTTTTGGGGGTTGGGTTTTTGGGGGGGGGGTTTGTGCAGGGGGGAGGAGGAGATTTGATTGGAGAGAAGGGTAGAAGTCATTGAATATAATAATAACTATACTGGATAATGTTATCCAGTCCCAAGATGGAGAAAAGGCAGCAAAACCACTGGTCAAAGTGTTGATTTCGAAAGATCTTCATGCAACCCTTCATTCAAAGCCAATCGTGCCAACAAATAGAATGGCAGAAATCTTGACTTTCTAAATTTCAGACTGTGTTTTAAAGCATCAGGCCTCTCTCCATAAATGTTTTGTGATCAAATTCGTCAAAGGCCTACTAAAAGCCAGAGGGCCATAGCGCTGTCTACATTATCAGACAAGGCATCAGATAATACCTACTTGATACTGGCACAGGTACCAATTCCTCAAAGACCCTTCCTACTGCTAGTTTAGGAGAGGCAAAAAGCTATGGCTTTTCTGAACTCAGCATGACAGAATTCTGAAATTATATATAGCTATCACACCAACACATATTTGAGAAACACAGCCAGTATTTCTTGGCACATATACAACAGCAGGAAAACACTAGAGGTATAAAATTGAATGATTAGTTGATTACAGAAAATACTACCTTGTAAAAATAATTCCCATTAATAGATGCATCAATTTTACACAATTAAAAAAAATGGGTATTTGCTAAACAATGTTATAATTATTCTGCCCTTTTAAAAGCTGTTTACATTGCAAGAATATTTTTAAATATCTTCATTAACATGCTTTTTATTTCTTGTCAGCTTTTGTGCCAAGTACAGTTGAGAGCAAACCTTTTTTGGCCTAACTAAGCCATATTTTAAATCTGATTAACAGACTTCACTGGCACTAACATACATTTCGGTCATAAAAACAGACCTTCTTTCAGTCTTAGGGAAATTCTGTGCTTCTGGGCAGAGTGCTTGAGCCAATATTAAAAAAAAAAAAAAAACACACAACTTTTTTTCAAGACATCACATGATGCCTATTTGTTCACTTTTTCTGCTTCAGAAATCTAACTATAGCAGTAAAGGTTACAGTATTTATGTATACCTTGAACTTACTGGAAAAAAATTCCATAAAACCTGTAGTTTCTTACATTTAACAGTGCCTTTGTACTTTACTTTGTAGTTCTTAATACATGGCTAGTTTAATTTAATTTGATTCTATTTACATGCAATTAGGTTACACAAATTTCTTACGCAATTTTTTTTTTTAAAGCACCACTTTTCTTACTGAGCTCTCAATCTTCACATAATTCCTACACTTCTCTGGTCAGAGTCTTTCAGATCGTCTATCTGCAGAACCTGGAAGTGGAAATACCACACATAAGAAAAGTTAAGAGGAGTGATTCCAGTACTGTTCGACAGCCACACTACACTGGAGACCCTAACTTTATGGGGTTTTGGGAGGGAGGTAGGGTGAGGTCTAATCTGAATTTTAGGTTTTGACCCTTGATCATCTCCTCCATAACTTTGTTCTGGTGTCTGGGATCTCTGGAGAACTGAAATACAGCAGAGAAGCCCCTCTCATACAATATTTACTCCAATATATATATTTAATAGATTAATGTTAATAAAGGGCAATATGGACACACTGGTAAATAAAAGCTAAACAAATGTCCTGCTTTTTTTAAAGTTACCAGTTTCAGTGACTTTTTTTAAAGTCATCAGTTTTATTTTTGAAAGTACTCAGAACTTGCATTTCAGATTTGAGCACTTACTAGGTTACTTTCCATTCCAAATCCTAATTTCTACAGAGGGTCTAGATTTAGCATGCACTCTGATCAACAGGCTTGATCCTTCACTCGTTATTAGTAGCAATAAGAACTCTACAGCCAAAACTGGAATGAATTTTCTTGTAACTGTTAACTGTTAAGACAGAGTGATGTCAAATGCTATTGTAAGCTGTATTAGTTCTTCAGGATTAAGAAGTTTGTGATGCAATTGAGGCTTATTTTTTGTCTAGCAACACTTGATAGTGGAGACAAACCGATTTAGTTACGACTTGCAAATGATGTGCAAGCACACCATGACAGTTCTGCAATATATAGTCTGATTCTTAGGTTCAAGATACAAGTTTAAAAAGTCTCAGTGCAGTCAGTGATGTTGAGATCAGAAATACATTTTTTATTTTTACCTAGTATGTGTTAAAAGTACATTAAAAAAGAATCTTAGATTATCTTGTACTGCTACCATCATATAAGACATGCTGTCTTTAATTAGCTAATTAAATGTTTTCTGAGGAATTGCAGACTTAACTTTCCTTATTGGACTAGTGCTTCAAATTCACCCACATTTCAATATTAAATTAAAATTGTGTCATTCTTTCCAATACCACTTGGAATAAGACCACCACAAGTTTTATTATAAAAATGTTGATTTATCAGCTGAAATAAAGGCCATTTGAAATGTATCGTTTTGCTCTGCTTAAGTAAAACTGTTTGCACTTAGTTGTCCCTTTATCGTCTCTCCACGCAAGCACCTTCACACCTACATGCTTTGATCAGCCAGAACTCCCAGATTTTGCACTAGACACAATTAACTTTGGCAGTGCCTCTTCACAGGCATATCAGTATGCAGTGTTTGACTGTCATTCTGTACCTGTTAAAATATTAGTATTTGGTTTAGGTTGTGTTCAAGAACAAAAAAACAGTATCAAGTCACACATAAAAGAATACATACAGAAACACAAAAATGTCTTTTTCTAGCCTAGGCTTACTATTTTCACAAAATTATTCAGAACAGGGAAAAAGACAAGACATCAAACATCTGTACCAAAATAGAAACTTACCCCACTGACTGATCTGGGTTGGAGAGTGTTTAACCACACACTGAATCTCACAGGACCCTCCTTCCTTCACTTGAGTCAAGATTTCATTGGCAAAAATAACCACAATCCAGGGCAGATAAAAAAGAGCTTCCCACGCACTCAGGCACTGAGACACTACCACAGAATCATTACAGCTGGAAAAGACTTATGAATCCTCTTGAAAAACACCACCATTTGGATCATTACTAAACATTTCTGTATATGATTGGTGTCTACAACATGCATAGTTTATTTTGAAGTAAGACAACATACAACAGAGATATTTTTGACACGATTTTTTTACCATGACATTAGTTGCCTGATCTGATTTCTGTACCAAATAAATGTAAAGGTCAGTGTTTCCTCAGAAGAGTTGTTACATTTTAATAAAACCTTTCCTAAGATCAATTCTCCTATAAAAGTCCAACATGTCTCCTTTCCTTCCATTTTCTTTTTAAGGCGAGATACTAAAATAAGTTTGCAGCACGGCTGAAAACAGATCTGTATTCAAAGTTATCAGGTTTTAGCTGTATATTATATGCAAAGTATTGTATTTTCTACTAAATAGTTTTTTAGCCACCAAAAAAAAAAACTAAAAAACCCCTCACAAACATTCCATGCTGCTGTTACTTCCACATACTCTTAATTTAAAAGTCAAACTCCATTCTGTAGTTTACCTAAATGTACAAAAAGGAAACCATAGTGCATGTGACAAAGGCTGACATAGCTAACAAAGAAAACTGCAGAGATGCCTGGTAAAGTAGAAGTCCTTAATTATCGGCATGTGTTCAAAATCTGTTCTCTAGAGGCTGTAGTTCAGCATTATATTCTATAAAATGCAACAGAGAACAAGTCTGTATTTTTTAAGAGTCTGTATTTTTTAAGTGTAGTTACTCTTCCAAACAGCTATTTCCCCAAGTTTAAAATGATTCCTAATTCATAGTTTAATATTGCCTAGCTGCTTTTTTGCTTCTCCTTTTTCTGATGGCCAAGCATATTATTACTTCACACATATAATTTTACACATGCATATCAAGTAGTTTTCTACTCCTATTTCTTAACTGTTTTTATTGTAGACTTCAGTCCAACAGAAACACAAACTGCCATCAAGACGTGACTTACTGCAACAGTCTGCTACTCCTAGCTGGGTGATGTTTGAACATCCTTCTTCCAAGTCATCACAGAATTTCCATTTACCAGTCAAGTTCTTTCATTCTATTTTATAAAATAAAGCATGCATATTTATCTAAGCAGCCTGCATGACAAAAAATCATATACGGTACCCAAAAATATGCATTCTAATGGTACTTGGAATAGGCAACTGCACAACTTTGCTGAAGAGAAGCTACAGGAAGCACTTGGGTGAGCACACAATGTCACACTTCAGTACAGCATTAACTCCCCCCCCCGCCCAGATGAATTAAATGTAGATTTGAGAAATATAGCATATTCAACCTATGCTTTTCAGGCAATGTATCTTGACTTGATATTATGAGTCAATCTTTTAATTTTTTTCTCTCCCTTGTACATGTAAAATAGACAGAAAAAGAGGTGCCATAGAATAAAACAAAAGCACTAACAAACTACTAACTCACTAAGTACCACAATCAAGTAATAATTTGGTTTCACACTTAATATGGTTCACTACAATGAAGTGCAATGAAACATATAATCTGCGTTAGAGAAAATTACTTGGGACGATGCCTCCCAACTCCAAAGTGGGGGCAGAGAGCAGTTGGGGAGGGTGAGGAGGAAGACATGAGAAAGGGTATAACTCCACAGCTCCAAGGGAATCACTTGAACACCTGTCAGAAGCATGTACATTGGCAGACTGTTCTAAAAGAGCCAATAATTTAACCATGATAACCTTGGCCTTTAAGAAAATGAATCATTAACTGCACGGTACAGATTTTTGAACTCCACTATATCTGGAGTTTTCAACTGTAGCAAAACAATACTGAGTGCAGAGCAAATATATGACAGGCATTGGAACTGATGGTCCCTTGCAATCCAAACCATTCTACAGTTCTATGAATCTAGCAGCAACTTAATAAACAGTGGTAAGAGACATTATTGAGAAGGCTTAAGTATTTTAAAGGGAAAGAGACAAAATGTAAACCTTAACATTCTTCTCACTACACACTACCAATCAATCTTCTCTTTCCCCACCCATTCCCCAGCATGCATTAACACATATTCCTTCCCTCTTCATCACTTGTATCAGAGCAAATGGTTATTCTGAGCAGTGTCCTAGATAATAATGTAAAAAAAAATTATGTCTGTGTAGCAGCTTGCAGTCAGAGAAGTCACTATCATCTGACTAGCCTGGTTTCCAATTATCATAAAGGTGGATTTAAACTACCTCTACCCATTCATCTGCACCATGAATACATAGTGTATACAAAGTTATCTGAAATAAAAACATGATACTATGGACAAGGACGTCAGTAACCCATCTCCACACGGCCTAGTCATAAAGTACACAATCCAATGGGAGGAACCAGAGTTACTATGAGGAAGTTGAATTTACACAGACTTAACAATCTGTTTCAGAACTGGAGTTAGCATCAAGCACAAAACCTACAAGTTACAGGAAATGAGGGCTCATAGCTATCATAGCAATTAACTTGTCTCTATGTTTTATTAGAATTACTAATTTTGTTCAGAAAATGACTAAAAGTTAATAGAAATCTGTTTAGTTTACATACAGAGTTCGGAACTCCATAAACTTACAAATTTCTAGTTACTACATTTAAACAGTTTGCAGTGATAAACCTCTCACACTCAACAAGATTACTGCCCACTACTCATAGTTTAATCTCAGTTTTGACTGGGTCTTCAAGAAGAAAACAAAAAACAAAATAACAAAAAAAAACCCCAAAGTATCTCTGCTGCATATTCCCTACAAAACAACTTCTGAAGCCCCTATTCAACTTAAATCGAGTTTGACACCTCGAAAAACAGGAGAATGGACCAATAGAGTAGATAAGCATGGCCCTATCTTTGCATCCACAAGCACAAGGCAAAGGACAGCAAAAGGCATCCCCAACATTACTCATTCTGATGGACAATCATCAGCTATTTAAGTAGCACACCCCAAGAGAGCAGTAGCCCAGTCAGGGTTTTTTTTTCAGCCAGTCAGCAGGTCAAAATACACAAAGGAAAACTTCAGTGGGGAACACAGAAGAAAGAGATACAAGAAGAAATTAAATTACTGGAGGCAAAGGGAAGAGCAGCATGGCACAGTCATAGAGTCTTCTGATAAAAAACTCTGCAAGTCCTACATACACAGTCTTTTTTTTTTTTTTCCCTAAACTCCAGTACTCAGGGAACTTTTTGTTTGTCTCTCAAATATTAAACAAAAACACTCAGGGGAGGAAACAGACTTGAAAGTAAAATGTTTTAAGGTTAGTTCCTACATACTACACTCTCCTTGTTGCAGAACCGCTGACTGGACTGAACTTCACTGACTTCAATGCTCTTGAAGCATTAACTTTATTCATTTATGAAGTCACTGGCAGAACAGGAGCCAATTTTATGGGTATAACACTTAGGCTTCGACATTAGTCTGACTATTGCATCAGCCATGCTATTTTTAAGTACATTTCAGCTTCTTTTTCACAATCTGATGCAAGCCTATATAGTTTTTATTTTGTTTTTAAACACTGTTCCAATGTAATTTTGCTCAATGCCATCTTATCTGCCAAGTATTTAAGAGCCTTTCCAATATCATATGTCTATGAGTGGGAACATTCATTAATAGCAGGGATTGCTATGCTTGACAAGAGGGTTGCTAATATTAAAATCTGTCCTTCTAAATAATATGTAAAGCTGGCCAAAACATTTTTTGCTATTACTTCCATTTTACTACTTTTAGACCACATGAAGAACAGTATAAATATGTTTGGCATCACTGTGCAAAATACTGGAAAGGCATCAGAGGTACTAAACCTTGAAAACAAAACTTTTCTAACAAAGACACACAATAGAACAAGAAAAGGCACAAGAATTTATAATGAAAATTTTGAAAAATCACATTATATCAAGGTTTAAAACAATCGAAGCAGGGGGATTCTCTGAGAGTTTTCAGTCTTAAAAACTTACAACCAATACATGTTTATATATGCTGTATTTCAAAAAGCCTGATCAGTTGAATTTACAGCTCATAATTTTAATGTAATTTTAACTCTGAATTTGCACATGCACTTTTTTTAGATGATCAATGAACACATCAGCACTTGCCAGAGCTGGCGATCAAGCATTTAGAAGAAATTATTCCCTGTCAAGAGTATTTTGCAATAGATATAATTGTTCTTCCCCACACTTGTTTTAATTGCTCGTACTGGGGGAAAAGAACATTAAGTTCCCAGTTTTGAAGTACCCAACATTTTAGAAATCCCTTCTTGTTTAACCAACCAAAGCACAAAGGTTTTGAATGTGTCCTCCAACTGCAAATGGTTTTGAGTGCCCAGTTTGAAGTATCCTTGTCCCATTTTCAGGAGCATTCTTCCTCTGAGACCACCAGTATGAGTGTGTTTTAGAAAAATATGAAGCAAGACCTAGTCTGTGCTAGAATAAGGATCACTCAAGAAACAGCATGAAATAAATAATCAGCTAAAATCGAAGTGGCTTTATTAGAACACAAACCTTTAAAAAAAAAGAAAAAAATGGAATGCAACAGCTAAGTCAAAAGTACAACAGAACTTCACTACTGTAAAAAGTAAAAAAAAAGTTTGATCCCAATCGTCTGGGGTTGGGGAACAGCAAATGCCCTTCCCTGCATATTACCTTGGTTTTGGTTCACCTGACACAAACCAAAGTTTGAAATATTTCCAAAGAAGCAAAACCACATTTATGAAACATTTATGAAAGGTAGTGCAATACACTCTCAGAACCCAACATTAAAAAAGCTCAGCTAAAAGGCTAGTTAAAAAAGAATTTTGGAATTCTCAATCTAAGACTGCAGAAGAAATGCAACAGAATCTCTTAGGCCATTTTGCTGAGCTTTCCCCAGTTCCTATAACTATACTGTGTATCTAAAGAAATGCCTTCCTACAGTTTTCAGGTAGTTTACAACCTCAGAAAACATTCTAGAGTCTGATTTATCAGGTAACTTAACTCAATTAGGAAGTTAAAATCTTTGGTGTATTTCTCAGGTTGACTTGATCCTTCGACTTGCTTTCATTTCCATCAAGGCACACTCAGGATGACATTTGAAATATTGGCAATTTCTCAGCCATAACACTAATATATCTTAAAACACATGATAGGAAAACAGGTTTATCATATGTGAAACTTCTGTTGTCATGATGAAACTATTGGTCCACAAAATAGAAAACCTGGCAAAGAGGAGACAGACAGACTTAGATACCCACCTCTCCTGTTTCTTTTAATTCTTAACATCCAAGTTTCACAGAACTTCATGAAAATGTAATCATCAGGCACACAACAGGGTGTTTGAAGAGGGACATGTAGTTGCAATTCCTCCACCCTTGTTTTGCGTCAAGTTATCTACCAAAGCCACTTAGCAATTCAACAAACAGGAAAAAGAATAGTTTGAATAAATCTGAAGAATGATTCAAAAGCGTATTCCATTTCCTTGGCTCCAAATACATCCACTCCAGTCTGCTTACTGGCCAAAGTAAAACCACATAAAAACCCAACAAGTTCTGAATTACTACAATAACGTACTCTGAGCATATTATTTGCAGTCCATCATGTGCTTATGCCACATTCTCTACTAGATCAGAAGACGCAAAATGAGGAAAAGGAAGTGATGAACAGAAACTTCCCCATCCTAGAACATTCAGAAACAGTAAGTCTGAAGTACCTCATTAGGCCAAGTGAACCCCTGAGAGTTAGACATGAATGCAGCAAGTCCAATGGATGTCCCTCCCCTTGTGAGACCATCTCGCCTATCCTGCTCCTGCTGCTTCTGGGAGGAGTATCAGAGCCTGCACAAGGTTGACAGTTGTCCAGAAGCTTGTAGGCTGCTGCCCAAAGCAAAGGGTTCACAGCATACTACAAAAAGTAGAAGAGCTGAGAGACAACAGCAGGTTGTCCTGCAACACTCTGTCAAACTTTACAGTTCTTTACTTCAAGCTTATGCTTCCCTGTACAAGTACCAACAAAAAGGAATTTAAACACAGGAACAAAACCAAGACTTTTTCGTTCCTTAGGTGTCTCCCGCAAAATATGCATAACAAAATTAAAAATCCCTCAGTCCTAAAGGGTTGAACTTACGGCAGCTTTGCTGATAGTACAGCAGATTTCAAGACTGGAGGAGCAGAAAAACTGACACGATACAGCTATCACACAACAAAGGGTAAAACAGGCAAGCATCAGTTATAGATTGCAGAAGGAACAGTAAGTTCTCATGGTCCTTCTGAAAACTTTACAGAAAGCTAAATGTTCTCTCAAATTACAGTATAGTAAATTAAATTCATGAAAAATAAATTCACCATAGCAACACTTGGAATATAAAATTGTACACAAATTCTACAACTGCCTAAAAGTTGCTATGTTTAAGTCAAAGTTACAATCGTATAACATATTAGAATAAACTAAACATGGATAACAAACTGTGCCAAAACTGTGGGCTTAGCAGAGATAAAATACTACTGTGAATTCCCCACACTGCCTTTCCTTTCACATTTCCAAAACATGCCATCTGAAGCCTTCAAATAAAGCAAACCAACAAGTCAGGGAGAAAGGCAAAGATACAGACAGCAAACAGAGGGAAGGGACATTAGGAAGGAAATGTTTGAAATAAGACGACACTGGAATTTACAGCAGCATCTACATCAAGTTTCTTGAAAAATGTTCCTGGGGAAAAAAATTAAATAAAATGCAGGTGTGTGTCATGAATAAGTTAAAAGCGCTCTAGAGAACCAAGACTTAACTGCAAGCTTAAGAGGACTAATAAAATTCAGTCTTGCAGTCTGTACATCAACCTAAGATATTTAAGATCTTTGGTTTCAGTTTTGTGATGGAGGAAGAACACTATCTGTTTTAATGAAGCAGCACCTTCAGTTCTTGGTTTACAATCACTGGTCCCAATTTTTACGTTTATTTCTTTAAAATGAAATAGAATCACCAAACAAGTAATCGTATCTCCTTGCTTTATAAGTAATATAGTTTAAAAGAAAAATTTCTGGAAGTATATAGATTTTTGCACAGGATCACCAACTAGTTGAGGGTGGAAGGGATCTCTGGAGACCCCTTGCTCCAAACCCCACTGCTCACGGCAGGGTCAGCTAGCAGAAAGGAAAAATAAGCTACAAAAGAAGAGCAAGTTGCAAGATGTTCCAGTGTACCAACTTCTGAGACTAGGAAACAGGCTTAGCAGCTAACAGACCAGCCTCTTCTCCGCCTGGCTATTTTTTTAAAAGTGGGTAGCAATGGTACTTGTACTTCATTATGGGAAATAGAAGCTGCATTTTAGAGACCACTCTATTAATTTAAAAAAAAAAAAAAAACACAGACTTTTTCTTTACAGGAACCACCACACATTTGGTGAAGCACAACGTGCCACAAGGCATTAGGTAGTTATATTTAACATATTCTGACACCTGATTATCAAATCAGTAAACTTTTCTGTTTCCACAAGTGTCACAATTTGATATTTCCCAATTTAGGGGAAGCCTTTCCTTTATCAAGAGCTTCTTCCAGGCCATGCATTGTTCCTTCACTGGCAGGAAATATCTATTATTGATTTTTAACTAAAAACCTACATATAGGAAAATTAGGGCATCACATCAAAAGCTTGACATCTTAAAGTTTTAATTTCAAGACTAAAACATTTTGTGAAGATGTTAAATTCTTTTCCAACTGATACAGTCCAATAGCTGTATTATTTATTTCTAACTCCTTGTTTTGAAACTGAAGAGCCAAGCTACAGGAAATGTGTGAATTTTCTTCTATCTATCTGCATGACAAACCAGAAAACACCAACAGACAGGAAAAAAAGTGTGAACAGACACAGAAGCTTCAAAGAGCAAGTTCTAAAAAGAGCAAAGACAGTAAATAATATTCAGGGACACTATTCTGATTGATTAAAGAGATTTTCATCAGGATGCTTTGGGACACATGGGACTGAAGACAGTACATGCCAAGACTACCAAATAAACCAAAAGATCAAGAAAGTAAATAATGTAACCAATCCTGAAGCATGAATATTAGCATGAGGGTTTTTTTTGGTTGGTTGAGTTTGTTTGTTATTGTGACATTTAAGTGTTGAGTTATACTAACTCAAATCCATAAGAACAACTAAGGAGACAAAACTGCTCCTCCCTAGTTGTCAAGTAAAAAATGGCAGTCACATGGGATCAGTTAAAGACCGTGATTTATTTAAAACAGATCAAAGACTGAAATTGTCATGAGTGTTTCATATTACATTTCTATATAATGTATTATAAAATAAGGTTTTAAACAAAGAATTTAAGACATCTCTTCTAGTTTTCATAAACTAATGGCCACATTAATGATAAAGAAAACACCATACTGCAAATACACTAGAAGAGACGTAACACAACTCATTAATAATACCAGTGGCTTCAGTAAAAACTCCTCCATGACGTACATTTTCAACTAACATTACACTAACAAAAGCCTTAAGTATATAAATAATTTTAAAAGCTACTCAAAAGTCAAAGTTGTGAGAAATCAAAATCCTCAAAGAAGACATCCAGATTCCTATTTTTGAGTTTCACTGTTACAAGAGATAGATGAAAAGGTCAAAGAACTAATATAATCAACTCTGTGTCAAAACCACAACAATTCACACTTCCCTCTCTTGCTAATGCTCCCCTTAGAGAGCCATTCAGACAAAAAAAAAAAAAAAACACACAACAAAAAAACCCCAACCTTTAATAATCAGTTGCAGTACAAAATCTCAATGGATTTTTAGACAACTATGAGTAACTTCTAATAGAAAATTCTTCCCTGGTTACATCACTATTCTTTTTCCTCCAAGGAAAAATAAGCACCAAATATCTAGAAATAATACGCATTTGTCAACGGCTTTGAAATTAATGCTGCCTAGATACAGCACAGAAATAACAATCACATCCAAATATCTTAAGAATCCTTTTCCTAGATCTCTGCAGGATTGCAAGAATTATCAAGTATCAATTAAGAAGTTAAGGAAAATATTTGTTCATCTCCCTTAATTTAATGCTGGACTTCCACGCATTAAACCTCAGGTTTAATGGGAGTTTATTAAGTCTGCTTTCTATTACGCTAATTATTTCAACTGATTAACCTTTAGAGGACAAAAACTATTAGGACAAATAAAAGAATGTAACAGTTTGTTTTGATGTGGAAATGACCTGTAAGGTTCCTTAGTGCAACAACTGAAAACCTTAAATTACAGGGGGGATCAGATCACCCAAAACAGAAGAGAAAATCAGCATTACACGAGTATCTGAAACAGATCGCAAAGCCCTCAGACCAGTTCTTATTTTCCATATGAATTTAAAATAATGCAAAAAAACTTGCTTTTCAGACTCATATTCCAATGAGTAATATATTTATTCACAAATACAATCACTGAAGTTCTACATCTCTTCTTTTCCATCTGATATCTCCTAAAGCTTCTGGATTATAGCACTTCTTATTATTTTAAAATAAGAAATGTACTAATAAGAGTGACAAGCTTTTCAGAATATATGTGCTTAACATGCAAGCCTTTCTATTTCCTTTCGCCGCTTTTAAGACCACTGACATCAGGAGTCACCAATTTCAAACCAATTTGCATAGTACAAATTATGCACCTAGCTGTTCTGGCTTCCTTATTTTTTTCCTCTGAGCTTTGTTTTCATCCTCACTCTCCTTACATGATTTTTTTGGTTTTGTTCTTTGGGGTTTTTTACTTAAAAGAACTTCAGTACCATCTTCGTTTGCAGTTTTTAAAACTATTTAAGGCACATCAATTAATCAAACCAAAGCATCTAAATACCTGGAATTCAACAATCCTTTTCATCATTTTTTTTCCACTAGTCTCAAACCCCTGATTTCAAGAGCATGATTGTTTCTCAAGCACAAACAGCAGAGACAATTCTTTCCAAAGGCAAAACAGAGTCAACACACTTCTTGGTTCTCAGTAATTAAAAAGAAGAATGTCAGGAGCACCTTACCATTAAGTTCTCATCCAGCCAAAATAAAATTCCATCCATCCCTACAGCCTATTAACCAATACTGCATACTTCAAAGACTTACACTGAAATCCTATCTGATTGCATAATAGAACCTTTTGCAAAAGGCACCTATTAAAATTTCTGGAAGTAAGTTATTGGACTAATTAGATTTATGAACTTATCCAGCCCAGTAGCCAGAGTCCTACAGAATTACATGACTACTTCAGAAAAGTTTAGCCCCTTATACTGTTGAACTGTTCATCACAGGCATATCCAGTTGCATCCAGGAAATAGCACATACACTGACGTTTCTTACCTAAAAAAAAACCCCCAATATTTCCACAATACAATAAATAGGGAAGATAAAAAGATAAAATTATGACTTGTATGACAGCATGATGCTACAGTCAATGACAATGGAAAATGTTCCTGAAATATGCTAGCCAGTCTAATTAGATATACCTAAACATAATAGTACAGCAGTTTAAAATAAAGAGCTAAAACAACACATACTATTACAGAGTAATATCTGGAGGAAGAAGATGTATTTACAGCCTTGGTTTTATCTTTCTACCTGCCTCTTCTCACCCAATGTTAATAAACATTCCCCACAAGAAGATTTCTTTCATACCAACATACTCCTTTTAGTTCCGATTACAAGCACCTCTTCTTTATCCTGTATTGGCTACTTAATCACCTTCATGAGCATGGTCTTTCCCTGCAGTCAAGCTTCTATTCTTGATCTTCAAAGGCCATGCATCACTCAGCCATATACAAATTGCTGTCTCTTTCACAATACAGAACAAGTCCAAAAATCACAGATCAATAAAGTCACAACTTCTTCAGACTTCTTTCTCCTAGGATGCTTTACAGAGATATCAACACAAGCTATATTAGAGAGGGTCAGGTACATTTTCTTAAGAGTAAAGCTGCACATAAGTAGGTTACACATGTAGTTTTGCCCCCCTCCTCAACCCTTAGCAGTTTGTCTTCCAAGAACATAAAATGCTCATGTTTGTCCCTCTTCCAGTACACATGAGTAAGATGTGGCACGTGGTAAAGACCTGAATAATGATAATTTCAGTCATTATTTCTTATAGGTATTTTATTTCATTTCCAACAATTCTGCACCCATTTTCTGAGAAGTTTAAGATATTCAAAACTAACTGAACAATTAACTCATCACCTTAGTGTTCCCATAAACACAGCATACTACAGTATCACCCAGACAATGACAATGCATAGTTCAAAAACAGACTATCCAGCATGAGGAAGAAAAATGTCCTGAACAGCAAAGCTCAGGACTTGCCTAATCCTATTTTACACAGTATTATTTAGCATATTCTAATTTCATATTCAAGATGCTTCATTAAGACTAGGGAAAGATAGTATAGAAGAAATTACTACATAAATCCATTTTTTTTCATTCTATAACATGTTTAAGAAATTCAAGCCAAGACACTAACACAAAGCAAATCCACATTTTCTAAAGGATCTCATATGTTAGATATATGTCATGTGAAGACTTGGAATGTATTACACATCTAGATTTTTGAATTTTGTATTTTCAGAGTAAATCTCTCCAATAACACCTGGTGTGGCAGCAAACTGGGAACATTTGAGGCAACATTTTCTATTATAGCAAATACAAACCAGAGTAATTTATTGACTTAGGTAATTGCGATTATTTTTACAAGGAAGCATTCGTTTTGCCAAACATTTTTATATTTAAAACAAGATCAACAGGTTTCCTGCATTTCTAAATTTGTTACTCATTTTACTGTTAACTTGCAAGACAACTGCATTATTTCTATATAATCCGCAGCACATTCACTGTAAAACATAATCAAATATCCTCTACAAACACCAATTACAACCTGTAAAAAGTCTGCAGACTCCTCCAGCTTCTGAAGCAAGATTCCTGGAAGAGGTGCTGTAGATCAAACACAATATTTAGCCGATAGCCACATGGTAAGGAGAGAAACAGGCAGACCCGGTACCTGGGGCTTGTCTTAACTTAGGTTTTGACCTAAGTCCTTCTCACAATGTTACTCTTTTGGAGATCACATTCAGGTCTTGTCTAAGCACAAACTCATTAACCAAAACACTAATTACTGCATACTGGACAAGATAAAAACATGTTCCTCTGCTGTTGGATGGATTAAACCAGAAGAACGACACAATGAAAAAGAAAGCTATTTTCAATATCTTACAACCTAGAAGTTCTAAATAAAGTCAGAAAAAAAATCCCTAAGTAGATTACTTGTCTCCTTTAGGGTTTAGTGACCTCTGACGCTCTTGCTGATCTGCAGAGCATCTGATATGCCAGCAACTCTAGAAGTTCTGGAAAATGGCTCCAGAATTTATTAGTAGCATAAAGTCAAATTCCTCCTTAGTGTTACTTATTTAAAACATCTGAAAAAGGAGCACTGTGATGAGGGTGTGTTTTGAAAAAGTCATGCCAGATCTCATGAGTCCTGGTAACACTCCTTTTGAAAAACAACTCTCAGTGCCCTGGTTGCAAACATGACCACGCAGGCATGAATCAAGATGAACTGTCGCACTCTTTTTTTATTTTGAGGACAGTTCAGAGCAACTCTGGTAATAGCATTTACCCAACAGAGTTACAAGTGGAAGCACAGGAAACATTTAACATCTTTTATTCACGGTCCTTTCCAGGCAGCACTAAAAGTGAGAACCTGGTAATATTAAATGCTTACTATTTGACTATTTATTTATTAGCAACAGCTAACAGAGTTATCCAGTCACTCTGAGAGGGGTTTTTATGACAGAAGCCATCTTTCTTTCCCTGATGCAGGCTGTAACTACCATTGGGAATGACTAGGAGACAGGGAAGGAGGTTGCTAAAGGCCATCCCCTTCTCTGGTACTGGCAGTGTCCTACAAAAGAACAAACAACACACAATTCCATCATGTAACCACTAAACATACTGATATGTTTAGAAACATATAACACTAAACATACTTACATGTTTAGAAAGAAGAACTAGCTTACAAAGAAAGCCCTGCAGTGCAATCTGACATACAACTAATTTGAACGGTACACAAGCAGGGAGAACAGAAAAAATCCAATTGCTGGAATTATTTCTTCACACCTCAGTGGTGCAGCTACCACTTTAGTCTGTACAGTTTGAGTAACTCTTTGCAGCTACCCACCCTACACACGTTCCTATTATCAATTTAATTATTTTGTCTTGCCAATAAGAATTGTTACTATCTAGTGTGTTTAAGAATTTTAAGCTTAATCTCAAATATTTTGTTAAATAGGTAAGTAATTTTAAAATTTAAGAAAATTTAAACTTAAACAGAAATTAAAATTTAAACAGAAGATTTTGAAGCTTTAGCATGTAAGGTATCTTCTTTTACAGGCCTCCTGGATGTTCGCCAATGAGGCTCTAATGCCAGTGCTATGGCATCCAAAATGCTATTTTAAGCCATTGCTGTGCTGAGCATTACATTTTTCAAGCACAAGAACAGCTTCCTGAAAGATAAGGATTGTGAATAAGTGGTTTTGTTCTTAATGAAACAATATCTTACTTCTGCTTACATGACATCCTAATTTCTGACCTACGCTTTGATGGAGTAGGGCTGTTGTTACACCTTTCCCTTCTTTAAATGTGCAACAACCTCTGAACTTTTGCTACTCTGTAAATTCAAGAACACACCATTGTATCCCAGCTCACTTTCAGCAGCCATCATGTGTGATCATTCACATTTCTGTAAACAGTCATAAGGCTGCCTTCCACACATTGCATCTCTGTTTTTTCATCTGACTCTAAGTTTTCTCTCCTGCCTTCATACTTCAATGATACTTTCAATAAAGCTTAAATAAAAAGAATTTCAAGTTTTAGTTTATTTCTAGTATGGAGTAAGAAGCTATGGAGCAGTATCCTGTTTTCAATAGTTGCCAGCACCAGGTATTCCAAAAGTCACTGAAAAGGTGAAAGTAGAAGCTACAGCAGATCTATCTCAAAGATGCACTTGATTCCCCTGAATTATCTAGAATTAGTCCTAAAAACTGAAGACAAAAGTATCATCATTTTCCATGTCCTATTACAATTCTGTGTCATTTCCTACATAACAATACATACACGTTCTTTTTTCTCTAGGCTTCACAGGCTCATGTGGCAATGAGCTCCACCGACAAAATCTTTCTTAATATTAGCCAAGACAATTTTACCCATGGCCTCTTGTTCCCAAATTGATTGAGGGCACATAGGGTCTAAATTATAAATCTGGCTTAGATCAGGATCTAAAGTATGAAAAAGTGAATATGTTATCATAGCTTTAAGGCTCCTTATGAGTCACTATCTCAATCAGAAGTCTGATGGAGGTTTATCATTCAGCTTTAGAGATTTATTTCTTGGTTTAGGTATTACTTGGTCGTTTCATTTTGAATTCCTTTTAATCCCTGAAGATTATCTTTTGTCATTTAAAAAAAATACACTACACAATTGAATTTTGAGATGTTGTAGGACAGGCTCCAGCAATACAGCAGGTCTTAACTCATTAGCTTTTTGTTTTCTAAGACTCAAGTTAAAGTACCTTCTTAATTTACAGGACGGTCTGGGCTTTCATCTGTCTACACCAAAAACATTTTAGCCTTTTGGCACATTTGGCAAGAGATTTGGAACCCTTAAACACATTAATTCACCACAGTAATAGGGGATAAGTATGAAAAATCCTTAGGTAGGCAAATATGACCAGGGTAAGACACTCCGTTGTACTTAAGAGAATGTATCTGTGATGTAAGAGAAAAGGAAAGCCATTGCCCCTGACACCGGTTCCACTTCCTACTAACACCAAATGTTAGGAGCAACCAAAACTAGTCTACAAGGACAAAACAAAGGGCTTATGGTTCAGAAAGAAATTACTCTCTAGGAAAACAAAGAAGGGAAAATAATACAAATGGAGGTCTTCCCACAGTGACAAGAGGAATCAGCAGTGCAACAACTTGAGTTAATCGCTGATACCATTCTTTTTCTTACCCCCTTTTATTGCTTCTGCTCTTAAGACTCACCAACAGAGAGCCTCATTTTCCTGAGTATTTGTCATTCACCAGGAACAGTTCTCAAGCAAAGAGCAGCAAATGCCGAGAGACGCTGAGCCAAACTGGACAACTGAAAAACTACAGGATGCAATGCTGAAGCAGAACAACTGTAAGACACCATTCCAGACTTAGAAACAGGATGCATTAGTTCACAGTGTAATATTAATTTCGCCAACATTATCAGGAAAGGAACAGAACAAAGTTCTGTTATGTATGTAAGCAGAGCAATATAGTGAGGATACAACACAAACAGTTCACACCAAGAAAAGAACATACACAAGGAAATCTTAAAATGCAATTTGCACACATGTAAAACACGCTAACCTGGTAATCTACAATCACCATCCAACAATTGGTTCTATTCCTTATAAATCTGGATGGTCCTGGCCTCAACAATTAAGCATCAATTAAAACTTCCAAGGTCACTTCCAAGGATATATGGCATCCCTACAGCACTTGGTCATACTAGTCAGACTCCACAAAACCCATTTTAACAGGCCAAATGCTTCTCTATTAGTGACTTCTTCCTATGGAAGTGGGCCTCTGGTCATGAATGATTAAGAAAGTAAATTCTTCCACCACTTTCCAAGAAACTGAAGGACAGAGACACACATACATTTCTAGACACCTTTCTTGTAGGTAAAGTTTCAGGTGGCTCTTGTAGGTAAAGGTTTGGAATATCTATTGCAAAGTGTTCCAAATGTAAACCTCTATTCAGGATTTTCAAGTTCTCCACTTCATAGGGCTCTTATCGAGCTTCCTCTTCAGCAGCTCTTTCTATTACTCTATCAATTACCTGATTAGATGAATTAACTCAACCTTCCTTCAGGCAAAGTTGCCAAGTTGACAGCAGCCATGCTGGCATTTTAAGTATTAATTGCCATATTTCAAACACAACTGGTATTCAGCTTTAATTTTCAGAAAAGTCAGAACTGAACAATCTTAATTTTAATGTAACCTATCTGTGCAATCTTAATTCAACCCAGCACATCAATACTCAGAGAGGAAAAATTGCTTATTTCACCAGAAAAAATGGCAAGTCTCTTTAGACACAGCAATTCAAACCATTTCTTACTAGTTTGAGATTAAAAACAACCTTTGTCACTTAAGAACAATCTCACAGAAACTAGTCACATTCACTGACAAGCACTATAATTAAATAGTATTTAGACATGGTTGGATCTTTTTGCACGAAGAAAAAAGCCTATTTTACTGGTAATCATTCTTGGTACGTTTCTCTTGTGGTCACTTTAGGCAGAGGAGACTACCAATAGTAGTTTCAACTCTTATTTCTGAAACAAAATGCAGATCTTTCCAGTAACCTCATGATTTCTGAAGGGGCTTTGTTTCTAAATCTTGTCTCTTCATTAGAAGTAGACAACATAAATCAATGGTGGAAAACATGTAACTGATGAGCAAAAATAAAAAAAAAAACAACCAGTGTTGACCCATCATCCTTGAAGGATTCTGCACTGGAACAGAATCTGTACCGGAACAAACCATTTTAATAACTTACACCTTAGGTTAGAGTATATAATTTAGGATATAACAGTTATATTTTTTATGAATGGTGTCCAAGAAAGTTTTTAGTAGAAAAGGCATTAAGAAATTCTAGCATATAATTTATAGAAGCTCTACATATACATATTCCAATTTACTACTGACAACCAAAACTTACCCTTGACCATTTCTGAACACAGATTTCACACTGCCAAGTTGCTTATGCCAATTTGTGCACAGCTACATGGCAATGCCATTTTATGAATGCAATCTGTGTGACTCCAGTGATCATAGTAACAAAAGCATGGGAAGATTTTTGTCTGCGTACACAAAGTCTAGAGACCTAATCCAGTAGGCATCAACTTTCCTCTTAAGTCACAGACTGCAGGTCTATTGCTATCAAAGTACTTCTGTTCCAGAGCTATCTGACAGCAACTTTCAGAAAGTATTTTCAAAGAGTACCTGTAAATTCACTAAATCATAGGATTTTTAAAGCCAAACTAGCAGGATGGGTGTTTGGCATTTAAGGTAACTGCATGGACCTTATATTGATCTGGCCTGATCTTCCCTCTAACACATCATGACAACTCCATCATTTAACAAAAAGATATCCCAATATTTTGAGTTTTGGGGTTTTTCCTTGTTGTTCTTGCAACATAAAAATAAATAGAATATTTTAGATATTTATAAATTGTACATGTTCCTGAAACATTCAGAATGGTTTAGTCTATCATGTTCAGAGGCTGGAACAGAAAAGAACTTTTTTTATAGTGAAATTTTTAAAAATGTTTCCTTAAATTTCTCCCCAATTAAAAAGTATTAAGAGGGAGGATCAGATGCTTAAACACTTAAATATCAGTAAATATCAATACAGTACTCTATTTGAAAATATCTATGAACACTTTGAACAATTTCAATGTCTTTTACAAAATTCTCTGGAGAGCTGTTTGTGATGCCTTCAGAGAAAACACTTATCTCATAAATCCAAAGGAACTAAAAAAACATGTTCTAAATATTTTAAGTATTTGGACAGTAAGCATACATGTTAAAGATTACCAGAGATTGGATTCTGATGGTCAGACAAACGCAAAAAGTGAAGATAATAACACAACTAATTCAGTTATGGTTATGTTAGTATTTCTTTTTCCCCTCCCACAGATCACACTACTCTCTAGAAGTTGGAGATGCTTTCATGCAAATCATTATCTTCCATTTACATGTTAATTTCCAACAAAACAACAGGACTCCTCAATTACTCCACTATGCTCCAACACCAAGCAGCACTAAGAATTCAGATGCCCCAAGGGCAGTCAGTGAGACCCCACAAAGAGGCTGACCCAAGCTCTCATGATGAAATGGTGACTTAATTTTCCATGCAATGGTATTCCAGAGATGTTGAACTTCACTATTAGCAGGGTATATTTCTAGAGGAACACACAGATCACTGCACAACATTAATGCTCTGTTTTTCCATAAAGCACTAAAAAAATTTACAATTCTGCCTACATTTAAGTATCACTGTCTTTAAATTAGCTCAGAAGTTACATCAAACACCAAGTCCTTCAGGACCATCTCTTCTGCTCCTTGTTATAAAGCAGTCAGCAAAGCAGAGCATCAATACACAACTACGCCTTTTAGCTACTATCCCAAAAATAAGAGGCTGTATTGCCAACAACTGCATATGCTTGACTGACACATGGATGCCTGACAGTATTACAAAAATTAAAATCCCTTTTCTCACTGAAAAAAAGAGAAAGAAAACCAAAACAAGAATCATGAACATTTCAGAGCTTCCCTCCCTCCTCCCTGTCCAATCAAATACAGGCTCAGAAACTCCTCTTTTTCACAAGCAATTACAGAACTGGAAATAGTCTCATACACTTGGAAAGAAAGAAAATAACATGGAGGCACATGCACATCCTACACCAATCCCTGAGCATTTATGAGTAATTTGACATTTCACCCAATTTGGGACATTAGGCCTACTAAAGAAACACTTGGCAGTGCAATATGCTGATCCATTCTTAACATAATAACCTCATTCAACAGATTAAAGAGGTACATTTATACCTTGAATTCATTTGAGTGCTACAGTAAATTACTTAACAAGTACTTAAAGTACATAGTCATTAACTCATGGTTCCTTCTATTTTATTTTCACTTGGTCTTATTTTGTTAGACTGCAAAAAATGAAACTGTAAGAGCAGCAATTGCTCATTTTCTCACCAGAAGGTTTGTTTAGGGTTGTTTTATAAAAAAAATTTTATATGTTCTTATCTGCATATATACAGATAAACACCATTAAGGATTTTAGACCAAAGAATTAAAAAAAAAAATTAATCAAGATGTTTAGTAGACATTTCAAGTTAAGGCCAGGCCAAGATTTTTCACTGAACAGTTTATAACAAACTGTAACTCTAAATATAAACTATTACTACAAAATCCATCCTTGTCAGATTCTGGAGACACTTGAAGTCTGAGAATCCTCTACTGCAAGTGACATCAAGGGACAATGTCAATTAATACCATGCACAAGTTGACACACACAACAATCATGAAACATCCTAAGTCACTCTGCTTCCCCTATACAGCAGGCATTGCAGCATGAACCCTCATGAAATCCTAAAGGGAAAAAAATACCGTTCCACGTCTGTCAGACTCAATCTGGAAGTATGAATTAAAATGCTGTTTATAGTCCACAGACAGACATCCTCGGAAAAATATGGAATCTTTCATATGGTACAAAAACACATGATGATACTTCAACGCACATACATCCAGTAAAATTACCAAGCTGAAAATAATATTCCAGGAAATCTACAGAAGTCTTTTATGTTTTTTTTTTTCCCTTGCTTATCCCAGCACAGTGGCAATATATGCCAAACAAGTCACTCATTATTCAGACCCTGCCTGAGTTTTTGCTTATCCTTCTTTAAAGAGAAAAGTATTTCAACTGCGGTCACGATAGACAGCAAAGCAATCATACATGAGTTACTGGGTTAATTTTTAGTCACAATCTTCTTTAAAAGCTACAAAAGCACTAAATATATAGAAACAAAAATTTAGTATGGTTACGTTCTGAATTTTTTGATTTCCACTGTTTCTTATAAGAGAGTTATGACTGCCAGTCATCACCTCTGTCATCTATACACAACTGTGACGGAATTGGTTGAAATGAAGGCCAGAGGAAGCTCAAAAGGCATTTAAGTTTTCTTTTATCTTGACAGGAATTTCATCCCTCTACATTGCACAGAGTCAAAGTTACTGGAAAAACATTTAGAGTTATTTCTATAACTTATATTTGTCTAGAACAATTTAAAGGAAAATACCACTTCTAAACCAACTCTCAACAGATACTAAATTCTGAAACTTAACACTTACGCTATTAAAAGGACTGCTGACTAGATATGTAAGCACCAAAGAAGATTAACATTCAGTTACCAATAACTAGGCCTGTTATTGACCCACAAGACAGCAGACTACCAATAAAAGACCACCAATGTCTGCAAAAAGATGGTGTAACTTACACTTGATTTGCACCTTCTGATGCTACAGGAAGAAATGAAACAAGTGTAACACTGGGGATACAGAAATAAGCACACAGTAACAGCAGTGCCTGTTGAAATTACATTACTTGTGTAACTCATCATTGAGAACCACACTGCAGTACAGTGCTAAAAAAACCAACATCCTATTATTAAATGCTATTTTTGACTATTGTTGAATGTGGATCCACATTTTCAGCAGTTTTCAGCACTGTCCCTAATACTTAGCACAGTATTTAGACACTGTTGCTTAAACAGTTGCTGAAGAAGTTCAAATCTCAATGACATACCAAAAAATTGGAGCCCCGAAAACTTCCTGCTGATATCCATGCTAATTAAAACAACCAAACACACACAAGCATAACAAAAACAAACAAACAAAAACAAAGCAAACAAAAAAAAACACACAAAAAGAAAAGGCAAGACATACAAACAGAAAGGCTGGAAAAATATTTAAGTCACACAGGAGCTCAGCCAATTTGCTTGGTCAATTCGTTTAACACACATGAGTAGAAAGTTATAAAACACTCTACAACCAACTTCAGTTGCTATCTAATCTATACCTTACTAAAAAATACTGCCTACGTTTTTAAGACTGTGGTCCCATTCATCGAGTAGTAAGTTCATCAAACAATACGTTCAGCTCTAAGTTTAAACTTAGAGAAGATCCTCTGCTGCCTGTTTTAGCAATTTGTAAAATTGTACTTCTCCACTATACTCAGAAGAATCAGTTATTCAAAAGTATGTAAACAGATGATCAAGATACCCCTTAAGTTTAATTAAAACAAATACAAAGCTGTCTTCAGAAAGTTTCCCTGAGGAAAAAAACAGTGGTATCTGCATTTGTTGATCTTCAAGGACTGCAGTAAGCTTCAAAACTGTGTTAAATTTCTAAACCATAATAATAACCAAAACCTCCAAATACTTTATTTCCTAGTCCGTTCTTCTAACGTACTTTCAAAATTCTGTACCCATTTCAGCTTGTACAACACCTACAACCCCCCAGCAAGGAAGGCTAATTTTAAAAAGTAGTTTGTTTAAGCGTCCATTCTCTGTTTAAAAAAAAGAAAGTTACTGTTCTGGATCATCCCTAACACTGTACTGCAAAAAGAAATAGAAACTGGGACAAGAACTTCAAGCCTGAATGCCTAAAATTCTTAAATATATGTCATTATTGTCAAAGGTACCGAATATATGAAGCCTCACCAACACCTCGAAATAGTATAATGTAACATTAAATGCAAAGGACAAACAATTAACAAAATCCACAACACAGAGTGAAGTAGGGAAAAAAAAAATCAGGAGTCATTTCTGGCACACAATAGTGCCCAAATAATTTAAAAGAAGCAAAATCACAAATTAATTGCTTGCTCAAAGAAAAATGGTGAACAACTTTATTGGGACTTTTTTACTCTACCAAAACACGAGTTAAGGACCTTACTTTGCAAGTGTAAAACATTTCATAAAACGGAACAAGTTTCCATTATTAAAGCATAATGTTGTGTTTGAACCATGACAAGTATCATTCTTCATCTCTGCACAGCATCCAAGTCAGAAGTCTTCATTTAGTACTGGCAAGTCTTTTAGTCCATAAGGTAACCAACAGTGATAAAATACCTAAACTATCCCATGCTCTACCATTTGCATGTACGGGGTCATTACAATCCCTGACTGCCAAGCATTTATAACCTCTAAATCTCCCCCTCGGGAAAGCTGATCCAGCTTCAGCGGAAGATTGAGAATTTGCATATAACTGCAACCACAAACCAAATCCTGCTTCCAACACTGACAATGCACAACAGGTGTTTGGAGGCTTGCACAGAATGAGCTGATAAGGATTTCTACACCACCGACTGTAGCACAATTACTATCTTTGTTAGCAAATTCCAAAGGCAGAACAAGAGTTAAAGTGTTCCCAGGTATTAAAGCCAGAAGGATGATCAGGTGCTCCAATTTGATACCATAATTATGCCGCACTTCAATCATGCAATTCCTAATTCTGAATGCTTTAAAACAGGCCTAAATAAATAAAGTGGTATCTCCAGTCACTCAGGAGCTCTTTCCATCTTAGCTTTAGGCTATGGTTTCCTGTACAACCATGCTGAGAACAAACTAGTTCGTTATTTACGGTGATCATTACCATGAAATAATTTACTGATTAATCTTACCCTTAGTCCCTTTTAAAGGGTTGCTGAAGAATGCTTTTGCTTAACAGCACTGTCTTTGGTGCCCTAAGTGCAGTAAATGAAAGGTATAGGCCCACTTTTAGAAGTTTTCAATCATCTGTTAAAGCGTAATATCTATTACACACAGTACATTTTAGCCTCATAAATTAATCAAGAGAACAGCAAAAGAACCATTGCATTTAATCAATGAGAACAAAGACACGCTATTCTTTTCTAGTCATTTTTATGTTTCACCTACATCAAACTGCAAACCCATATCACAAATTATTCCCCAAAAGGTCATAAAGAATACACTTGCTATTATCAGTGATATTCAGGTGTAGTTTCTTGTTTAAAAGCCTATACTAGCAATACTACTGTTTACAATTTGATCTACTTCCTAAGCTGTTAGAGACAGGTCTGAAAAGGCTTATTTACTTTATTACCCCCTGTAAACTGAACATGTTAGAGGGGTTCTTTTTGTAGCATACGTGTGCTAACCATACACATTTTTACTTATGCTTAAGCAAGATAAGTTAACATACTGGGGTTTGCTAGGTTGGGTTGGGGGTTTTTTTTGTCTGGGTTTTTTGGATGGGTTGGTGGTGTTTGGTTTTTAGTTATTTTTAATTATTTTCCCCTCCCATTCCCCTAACTTTGCCAGTTTACCACTAACAGTTATAGTCATTACTCTATTGTGCATTATTTAGAGCACAGTAACTTGTAAAGACTGAAACTTTTCACTACCAATCCACTTAACAGTATTTTTAATTCTAATTTTACAGATTAGCCTGTGAAGAATGCAAATCCTGACACAGTAACAAAGATTGCTTTTCAACATTAAATATTTTAAAGCCTTGTTTGTTTGACATATACATATATAGATGAGTTATTACTTATGCATTGCTCCAAAGAGCAGCCAAAACTGTAATGTTAAGGAATGTTTTCTGGAAATTATGTTATCAGTTGGAGATAATTTCTCAGCATCTGCCTTATCTTAAGTGCCAAATTACTGCTTTTACGACCCTCTGGTATCTTTTTCTTCTTCCTGTCTTGAAAGACAACTCAATACCAAGCACTGTAGCAATCCTTAGTTCAAAGGATATCATGGCATGCAAAATGCATCTATAAAAGACATCAGGAAAAGGTCCATCAAAACAGGTATTGCCACATACAGCTGGTCAGCAGACATACAAGGTGCAGACCCTAAATTCCTCATTTTTAGCTCTCTGCACTGAGTAAAGAACAAAGTCAATTCCACCAAAAATAGGTATTTTATCAGATGAAATGAGAAACTGGACTTGTCAGCATGACAACAGCAAGCACATTTTCTTCACCAAAGTGCTCTTTTTTTACTCATTTGGCTTACCATTGAGGTTAACAATTTTCTCAAGTTCCATAAAAGCTAAATTGAAGATATGAACAGACTTTTTTAACAGTTACTCTCCTGGAATTCAAATCATGCAGCTTTTAAAATGGAGACAAGACTATGAAGCAAGTTTAAAATCTGCAAAACAGAAAATAACACTGCCCCTAGGATGCAATTAAAAAAAACATACCATAAATCTATGCTAATCCACCATAAATCCTTTGTCGTAAAGTATCTTTTCCCTTTCTCAAATACACAGCAGCAAAACTTTCAGTAAACAAAAAAGGCCATATAAACTAAAACTGCTTACAAAATCAACATGAATACACAAAATAGTTACTACATCAAAAACATAATTGAAATTTCCAGTTCTACTTTAATATGTTCATTCACTGCTACTTATTAAAATCTTCAAAAAGTATTTGATTATATCTGTAAAAATCTCATTTGTACCTGATCAGCCTTCCCATTACATAGTTGCATACATGATGAAAATTAATCCAGTTTCCTGACTTGATTCTTGCTTTACAATCTAGGACTCGTTACTATTACTCAAGATTCTCAAAGGCTGCTCACAGGTCATTCAGTTCTCACATTCAACTTTAATCTTCCAGCCTCTCCACAGACTTGGTAACAAGCCAAAACATTTGTCCTACACAGAAAACATTTCTAAAGGGATCTTTTAATAAAAATTTCTCTTGAAAAATTACAAGATTGTCACATAATAAAGAATATTTTTAATGTGTTTAGCATGGCCTTTTCCTCGTTTCTCTTTTGCTTCGCTGTTGGATGAAATGAAAAAACAGGTGAACACAACTTGCACCAGCCTAAAGAATGCAAACAACTCTACAGCAAATGCCATCAAGGACAGGGAAGCAGTTATTAGTTCTCTTATCCTTCATTCACAAAATCTGCTTTTTAGTAATGGTAAACAACAATTCAGATTAAGTTATTTTTAAATTCACTTACAGCAGCCTTTATAAATGCTGTAAAATAAGCTGACTTTTTTCACTTTATAGATAATTTAAGAATAATGTAAGACTGTACAAAATCTTACTGCAAGCATCTATAGCATAGTAAAGCATAGAGCATTGTCTACAAATATGTAAAACTTATTCTGAAACATTAAGTATAAATACACAAAAAAAATCACTGTGATATAAACATGCATTTTTCCATGCTTAGGTCTCAAAAGCATAAAAATAAAAGAAATCCTCTTCTACAGTTCTAGAGATGAAACACTAACCCCAAAAGACCATGTCTAAATTTGACAGGATTTAATAACTGAACTGAACAAATCAAGGTAACTGCTGCAAATCCAAGAAATTATGAGAATCACGCACTGAATCCATACCATGCTTCAAGATAAGGAAAAAAAAAACAATTTAACAACCAAAAACCTGGTCTGCATTTTTGTAGACTGAAAAAGTAAAAGAGATGACCAATCTATCAACATACAAACACCTATGGCATACCCAACAGGCCGAAGAAAGACTAATCAGAAGAACTACTAGTGCTTGGTGGGTTTGTTGGGGTTTTGGGTTTTTTGCTTGGTGGTTTGTTTTGGTTTTCTTTAAATACAGAAACTACAGAGTATTATCTGTATCCTCTCTTTAATAAATAAAGTTTCCAAATTAATTTTCCACACAGATTCTGCCAAGCAGTTCATTTTCAGTATCTCTTTTTTCTGATCTTCACTATGACTTGAAATAAAAGTCATTCACACTGGGGAAATAAAAGGTTACTGTTCTCAAAGCAGATACACTCCACACTGTCTATATTTAAAAGGCCATGCCCTGATAACAGGCATAGAAAGAGCTGCAAATGGTGTTCTAAAAACTGAACAGACTAAAGACTTAAAGATACTGGTGCGTCCTTAAACGCAATTATATACAGGTTTAAGAAAAGCTGGGAGTTAATCTATACAAGGTATTACAGGGGTCAGATGTTTTTTCAAAGGCACACTAAATGGAATTTTACAGCTTCTTTGCTGGCCCAATTATGTCATCACTCACTTCTTTCTGCTACCTTTGCCCTTGCCAGGTTTAGAATCACTTGGGATGTATTGATAGAAATCTTTAGTGATAGATGTGTGTGTGCAGACGAGACAGAGAAACACAGATTTTAAAGACACGTATTTACAGTATGTCTGTTTCTTGAATGTTTATGTACTTTTAATACACACTACCCTTTACCTCCTGTAAAGAGAGTATAATCCAACGAACTGGAAAAAAAACCTCTCAATTAGAGATATCTAATGGCCAAAGAAGCAAAATAATCTATCTTGCACTACCTTTAGTAAGTAACGAAACCTAAGCTGCAGATCAAAATTCCAATTGAGATGACAATATAAGTACCTTGTCCTGAGATTCCCCTGGAAGCGGAAACAGAGGTGATCTCACTAGGTTTTTAATGTTACATACAGATATGCAGGGAGAAGTGCTGCTGTGAAGTGTCTGACAGTACACAAAAATGACCTGGCCACTACTGTAATGCAAAAAAACACAATTATTTTTGGTCTCCATTTAATAGAGTCATATCCTGCTCTGTGTAAAGAATCTAAATGATTTTCCAACTGCAGCTAAACAAAAGTGTAGTGTACCTGGAGATGACAGATTGAACAAAGACGCAATGTGCATGGGAGAAGAAAGGATATGATCTTTGGCTAGCCAAGTAACAGAGGAAGAAGGTATTTCTGGCTATTGTTACCCTGAGGGATTTAAACATTCTGGAAAAACTACCAATCATGACGAATTGCTAGCATATGCTCTTAAAATCAGGGTACAGACACATGCTAGATGTCATTTTCCAAAATGCTAAGTATCAATGAGCTTATGATTCCCTTACTCAGCTGGGATCCGCTGAAAGCTAAGGGGGCTTTTTTACTTGGTAAAAAACCAATGAAACAAAAAACAAATACCACACAACAACAAAAACAAACCACGCCATCAAAGACAAGTGGGACCCATAAACAAATGTATTAGAGTCTTAGTTTAGAAAGTTCAAATGAAAGAAAACTAAAAAACATTTCTGAGAAAACTGACTGCTAGCAGCACAATGGTTACACTGTCGGCTTTAACACCTCGATCTGTCTTCTACCACCTTCATGTACTTATTGACTAAAAAAACATAATCAGAATGCAACTGTTGGAACTTGTCTTCTAGCACTCCTGGAAGACAAGCTGCTACTCATTGTAGTTCTCTGGTATCTTAGACAGACGTGATGAAAGTCACTAAGGCAGTTAACACCTCGTGATCAACGTAATCAGAGACTGCTGATAGAGTTAGAGTCTTTAATATTAGGAAAATAATCCAGCCTTTCTCAGCAACCTGTTGTGGTTTCTTTTATTATTTTTTTTAAATAAAGTCTGGCCAATGATAATATACCTAAGTTATGGCACCAAGAAGACATTTAAGAAGTATTTCACCTCCCATTGCTAATGCATTTTTCCCACCTTGAGTTTAGTATCTTATTTTGTCTCCTCACTGGAGGCTTGGTTTTTCTAATATTTTTTTCTGTTCTCCCACACGTTCCCAAGGCTGCTTATTTATCTTAAAATTAGTTCTCCTCTTATTGTGGTTTCTTGGACAAGAAGTTCTCTGGGAGAAGCACCAGTCTTCCTGTCCGCTTGCAAACCCGAATCATAAGAGGTCCTCAATACACTGAGTAACTTCCACACATAGTATCAAAAAAATCACACTTCAGAATTGATGTCTGGACCCCTTCAGCCTACACACAAAATAGCCTTTCACAACTGATACAACTTCTCTGCACACACTATCGAAGAAATGAGAATATTCACATGTATGTACAATTAAGACCAGTCAGTGGTCATTTACTTGAAAAGGTGAAGGTGGGAGAACACCCATAGTTTGAACAGGTGAAAGTGGGAGAAAGTGAGCAGTTTTCTTACTCTGCACAGAATTGGTGCACCAGATTCAAAGGCTCACCACCCCTCCACAGGCCTGAGCAGCTCACACCATGGATTAATGCTCTGAAGCAAAACCATCAAGACCAAAAGTGGCCTAAGTTCAATTTGAAGAGCCACAACAGTGTTGCTGAACTTCCCTTTCCCCACCATACTCGTTTGCCTAAAGCATCTCCTGGCTGCCAAAGAGAAGACTTTACTTACACCACAGACTCGCAACTGGTTCAAACTTAGTAAAGTCAATACTTAAAACAGAGAAGCTGAGGCAGGGTGGACTCTAGGCTTGTGGGAAAAAAAAAATCTACCTAAAAATAAATATTAATTATTTCAGTATAATAAATAAACTGTAATTACCACTCGCATACCCACATTCCACATTATTCTTCTGTCTTGCCCTGTACAATGGGAATATATACACTGTCACAGATTGTTAAACACAATTTACCCACGCAGTAGTTTCAAAGGATAATCAATACAACCCACCCCCTCAAGAGAAAAACAAGTTCTTTAATATAATACCTACACGTGCTGGGACCTGAGAAACCATATTTCTAATTAGACAGAAACATCACTCAGCTTCATTTCACCGAATGGCTGTAACAAAACCTCCAAGTTACTGCAAATGAAACTATCAGACAGTTCATATTTTAATAAAGTTACAGGCAGTCTTACCTCTCATCCTCACCATCTACGAGAGGCGTCGTCAACGGCAGCACCTTCAGTGGAAAGAGGGATGCAGAGGATGGCATGTTGCTGCTACCGCCATCTGAAACAGCTGATGCTCCAACACCACTCTCGACACTGGCAGCTTGAGGTAAACCCACCAGTGAAGGTTCTGTAGGGCGTCTGCCGTCTTCAATTTGGCTTACAATGGACTGAGCTAGTGATTGTGCGGGAAACTGGGTAGAGCTTAATGGCATCTGCTGTGGCACACTTTGTGCCACTGGCATACCTATACTTGTTGATATCAAGGGAGGCTGACTAACACTTTGAGCCAAATTGCCATTCTGCACAGCCGAAGCCTGTGCTATATTCTGTGGCTGTCCCAAACCTACAGAAGCAGAAGGTATGCCAGGAGGCACAGCTGAACCAGCTTGACTTGCTGCAGGAACAGTACTAGCTGAGGGTATAGGGCTAACCGCAGACAGCTGCTGGCCAGCCATCCCTTGGACTACAGATTCCACCCCTTGTGCCTGCGGCTGTACAGGTAACAAGGTGTTTTGCTGAGCAATGACCATTTGCTGAGGAAGGCCTGAAGCGCTAGCCTGTAATCCCTGCTGCATTATTCCTGTCTGCACAGGCTGCACTACTTGGGAAGATGGAGGAGCAGCCGTTGACGGCATAACTGGAGGTGGAATTTGGTTTGCAGCAGAGGGTGGTTGCACCACAGCAGCTACGCTTCCCTGCTGCCCAACATTCAGCATTTGACCACTGGCAGCTACACCTGGTATTGCTGCTGGAGCATGAGCAACAGACTGAGCTGGGGCAGCGGCTGGATGTGCTTGCACTGAAGGCTGCATGCCCTGTGCCTGGGCAACAGGAACTGGCTGCCCAGCTCCTACTCCTGTAGAACTTGGCTGCATGGCAGGGGCTGGAGTCTGAAGGATCTGTTGATGTTGAATGTAGTCCGGCATAGCCCCTGTGACAGAGTTTTGGTTCACCGGCTTAACATGACCTGCGGCCATCTGCGTAGGAACTGGCTGTTGCTGCTGCTGTTGTTGCTGCTGTCCGTACTGCAACTGCTGCTGCTGCTGCACCACTGGCAAAGTCTGCACAGGCTGCGCCGGCTGTGAGTACGGCAGCTGCTGTTGAGCCATACTCTGAATGGCAGGTTGCTGGTGGCCCAGGGATGGGGATACACCTAGTATATTAACCGGGGCTGGCTGAACCCCAGTAACAGTGGTTAGACTGGCCTGTGCAGGGGGTTGGACCCCTGGCTTCTGCTGCGGATAGTTTACTTCTTGAGAATGCAGCTGGACTTGTGCAAGCTGTGATTGAGAAACACTCTGTGGTATACTAGATGCTGGAATTGCTGGAGGAGCAGCACTGCTAAAATCCATCTGCTGTGGACCCACACCTTGAAACGCTTGCTGCTGTACCACAGTAGGTGCTCCCATTTCTCCACTTCCCACACTTTCTGTATAGTGACTCAGTGTGCTTACATTGCTGCTAACAGAACTCCCACTGGTGCTCTCCCTTTCAGAAGTCACCTCAAGCGGGTTTTGTTTTATCGTCTCTACTGCTTTGTTTACTGCTACTCCTTCTGAAACTGCAACAGTGTTTTCTTTATCATAGAATTCAGTGCATGTCCATCTACCTTTTTTGAAAGGTTCAGAACTAGAATCTAATTTTACAACCCTAAACCTTGACGTGCCAGATGCAGCCGGCTGCGGGCTTGATCCCACTGCCATTCCTGCAGTTGGATTAGTAACATTGTTAATGACACTAGAGGAAGCACTCGTACCATTGCCAACACCACTCAAGATATTCACATTAGCACTGCTGCTAGTTCCAGACAAAGCATTTACATTACCAGTACTCGTGATGTTGCTTAAATTTATAGTACCAAGCACATTGCTTGCCACACTAGAACTACCACCACCCATATTATTTAAGGTACTAGTTCCGGTAGCAGGACTTACACCTAAATTGCCAGGAGTACTTGTAGTGCGTATATTAGACACAGCAGATGCCGGGGAACCAGTGGATGATGCAGCAGAAACTGGTGCAGTTGATATAACGTTGTCAGAGCTTCCAGTTGTTGATAGTTTTCTAAAAGACGGACTGGGCGGTGGTCCTCCAGAAACAGGGGCACTACCTACGCCAGGATGCGATGGATGATGGTGTCCATGATGGTGGTGGTGAAGATGGTGGTGATGATGAACGTGATGGGGATGAACACTTCCATTGATCACAACACTCTGCTGTGGGTGATGAGGAAGAGGAGCATGCTGCTGAGGAAGATGAGGCTGATTTGGAGAAACAGCCCCAGGAGTCTCTGCCTCTTGGAAGTTATTCAGAGTCTCTTCAGAGGAGCTCCTCTCAGGCTCTCCCAAGTCAGTGGCCCTGGATAAAGACACATCCAAGATCTCTGAAGATGACAGGTCTTCAGTGTGAGACTCATCCAGGTCATCGTAGCTTTCTGTATCCTCAGCTATGCTGTTATTAGAGCTCATACTAGCTGATATTTGAGCAGGGGTCACACTGGTAATTTGGAAGCCACTTTTCTTTTTCATCTGAGCTCCAGTCTGTGCAAGAGGTTGTGGTTGGAGCTGAGACTGCGAGAGGAGGTTCAGGCTTTGTGGAGGAGGGGGTATCGGCTGTGGACCCGCTGATGAAGCTGCTGCAGGAGATGGAGGCGGTGGCTGGACCAGCAAAGGCGGCTGATAATCCTCGGCAGAGAGGGCAGCGCTCCCAACGCCGGTACCTGGTGCAGTGGGAGCAGTAACGCAGCTGCTGCCGCTGCTACTGCTGCTGCCCCTTCTAGGAAACATCGCCGGGTGCGCCATCTTCTTAGCACTAATGTCTGCGGCTGAGTCAGGCTGGTGCATTGTATCGGGTGTATTTTAAGAGTGCAGTCCCCCGGTATGGAGAGAGACAGACACACACACACATACACACGCACACAGTTAGCTTTCCGCTTAGGGCAGGGCAGAGAGACACCACCACGCACAAACCCCCCCGGCTCCCGCAGCGCACGGGCTGAGGCGGCTCGGCACCGCCAACCCCCACCACCTCCCTCCCCTCCTCCTCCTCCTCCTTTCCGAGACAGGGAGGGGGCGAGCACCGGTCCTCCGCCGCCTCTGAATGTGACACTTTCAATCCTCCGCCATTCACTTTCTTTCTCCCTACCCGCCCCCCCCCACCCCTTTGATTTCCACCACCACCTCCCTCCTCGGCTGCCTCCTATTCCCCTCCCGCCCCACTTCCCCAGCCCCCAGTAGCCTCTCCCGGGGGGCAGCCAGCCGGCCGCCCCGAGGGCGAGCCCCTTCCTCCTCGCCGCGGAGGCTCCGCCGGGCGCCGCGGCTCGCCGGCAGCACCGCCCTCCCTGCCTGCCTGCCTGCCTGCCTCCCTCCCTCCCCGGCTCGGCGGGGCGAGGGCAGCCGGCGGGCCCTCAGGGCAGCCCGGCGAGGCGGCCGGCGCCCCTCGCCATCACCGCTTCTAAGTAGGAGGAGGAGGAGGAAGGCGCGGATACGTACAGGACTGGCGCACAGCAGGGCGGCAGCGGCACGCTGAGCCGGGCAGGGACATCCCCGTCAGTGGCAGCCATGGAGCTGAATCATTTTGGGTATGAGACAGATGGAAGAAGGACGGAAGAAAAGCAGCAGCAGCCCGACAAGAGAGTCCATGAAAAGGAAGGAGGGAGGGAGGAAGGGGGAGCCAGCCAGGCAGCCTCTCTCTCCTCCCTCTGTGTCTGGCTGTCTCTGGAGGAGGCTCCGCTCTGCACGCTCTTCCTTCCCCCTCCGCCGCCTCCTCCCCCTTTATAACAGGCGGCACCCGCTGGTCCTCCGCAGAACCGCGCCTGGAATCTGTCCTCCTCCTGCCGCGTGCGCGTCCGCCCCGTCCTTTCTTCCCTCGGGGTCTACTCCCAGCTTCCCCGCCGCCGCGGGTCTCTCCCTCCCCGTGCCGGCCCCGTCTCCTCACGGAGCGCCGGAGGAGGCGCCGCGGGGGGGAGGAGGGGAAAGCTCGCCAAAGGGGAGGGCGGGCGAGAGACAACGTAAGATGGCGGCGGCCGCCGCGCACGCGCGCCCTGCCGGCAGACATAAAGCCCGTCTGGCCGAGGCCGGCGGAAATGGGGTTCGGCTCGCGTGGCGGAAATGGGCGAGCGGCGCCGAACCCGGGCAGGGCGGGGGTGCCCCGGCTGGGGAGGGGGCGAGGCTGTGGCCACGGCCATGGCGGGCAGCCGCCCCTAAGGCAGCCTCGTGTCGTCTCCCCCCCCCCCCCGCCCCCAGGTGCCCCCTCTCTGCCTGCAGCATGACTGTGCCTCACATGACCTGCCGCCGCCTCCCTCCCCCTCTCCTCAGCTCCGCTGCAGATTTATTCAAGTTATTCATCCCCTTCTCCTTCCTCCCCTCCCTTGGTCCAGAATATTCCTGCCCGCTCCTTCCCCCCGCGCACGGGAAGGGAAACGGGAGTGCGTGTGCACCTCCCTTGCTCAGGGCCGCCCTCCCCTTTGTGCCTCGGGCGGCTCGCTCCGTGCCCCGTCTCCATCCAGCCCGGCGGGGGTCGCCGCCGGTGACTCCCCTCACGCTCCGAAATGGCCGCCGCCCACCCCGCAGGCGTGCTCGGCACCGCTGGTGGTGGAGGGAGCGATGCCCGGAGGCGGCCGGGTCAGGTGGAATCATTCATCTGCATCCACAAGCGGCGTGTCTATGTGTGTGCGCGTCTGCGTGTGTGGAGGAGCTTCTCAGATGAAAGCTAGGGAGGAACCCGAAGCACTGATCCAAAAGAAAGAGGTGCTGTTCAAAAGTATTTTTAAGTAGCTAAGTGGGATTGAGGTGAAATCAGCCGACCTTCCCTCTCTGTTTCAGTGCTGGCATCCTCAGAGCCAGGCGGCGAAGCTTGGCACGCCTGCTATTGTGGGGCTGCTCTCATCCCATCCTAAATGGAGTTTCTCCGCTTTGTGGAGCAACAACCACCTGATCTCTGGAGACACTCAATGCACACATGTCTGCCAGGAGATTTTCCTTCACATCCTTATACCTGTAGGCTTGCAGAGAGCTGCCTAGCAGGTATCTCATGGCCGCACAAGCCTGATGGATCTGCACCATCAACATCGCACTACCTCTCCCATCAGCAAAACCCTCTCCAGGTGTGCTTTCAGAGCACGATACCTGAGTTATTATGGAGAGGGAGAGAGATTTGCACCCTATCCCCTGTTTCTCCAGAAGCCTGGTAATAGGGTATGCATTGTACCTGGAGAGCTGCTCGTTTTCCCACCTCCTGGCAACACAGCCTTGTCTCCAAACAGAGGCAGCCATGAGCTGGTGGAAGTGTCCTAAATCACTGCTTTGAAATTGCCCTAGGTTGCATGGAGTGATCAAGTGTTTGCAAGACTTGATGGGCTCAGGCTAATATTGTAACCTGACTATGAAGCCTGCTAGTTAGGACAGTCAACAGGGCGCAGGGCTTGGCTTCTGCTGCAGTGAATATTTAAGCAGATAAGGAAGAGTAATAGAGCTTTAATAAGAAAAAGTTGTGAGAGTCCAAGGTATTATATCACATAGCTGAGTCATTAGAGAGTTCTTGTGGGAGATGTAAATGTTAGTTCCTTCAGGCAGAGAGGAGATTTGAGTCTCCCATGTTTAGTGTGTGGCGTTTAATCACCAAGGAACTAAAAAGCTGCTTTTCTTGCTCTGTTTTGTGAAAAGGGTGAGGATTCAAGGTCACACACACAGTGGGAGCTTTTGCTGCCTGCTACTGAATTTCACCCTTCCATCTTGCCTCTCCGTCCTGACCTGGCTTATCTAGCTCTCAGTTGGTGTGGGGATAGAGGTGGCTTTTGAGAAAACCCTGTCTTTTGCAGCCTAATTCCTTTTATCTGGAATGCAGACTTTCAGCTCAAGTCTCCAGGTACACGAAAAGTAGACTTGCAACTCTGGCTCCTTCCATGGCTGTACAGCCTTTTACAGACACTACAGAGCAATTGACACAAAATTAAATAAGATTCTACCTTTTCTGATACTCAGATAATATTATTTTTTTAAAAGTGATAATCAGATAGAAGACCATATTTTAAGATCATACTACCTGAACTGAGCTCCCTCCAGAAAAGAACCTTCATGTAAACTCTCACACATTTCAGGACAGCATCACAAAGGTGACCACAATCTGTCTGTATCTTGATCATTGGTTCAATCCTGAAGTCTTAGATTGTCTTTAATGAGATACATATGTAAACATTTTTGAGATGAGAGTTTGACATGGCAAGCCAACTTCCATTATAAATTTTAGTTCTTTCTGCTTATAAGTTTCCCAGAACAATTTCCTTGAGGAATTAAGTCTTCCGTGATGAGTCGCAGCTCAAAGATGATTTTTTGAATGTTTGAACGGAGTCCAACTACTTTTAAAACACATAGGCTATGAATACAGATGAGTCGCTTTCTAGCCTTAAAAATCTGTGCAAAAGCAACTCCAAAAGGATCAAGCAGCAAAGTTTGAATACACCTAATCAACATCAGCAAGCCTGAAAAAGAATTAACGTAGTGTTATTGTTATTGGTGAATTAGTTGTTTTGCCCGCACTAACTAACTTATGTTCATTTTAAATAGTTGGTAGTCTTTGGGGCTGCTTCTTAGTACAGCATATGAAACAGCTTCTTTCAACTAAGTCCATATAGTTTTCTTCTTATACAAGAGAAACTGAAGAAAAAATGAAATTTAGATAACAGTGTTATTTTCTTGGCATAAAGTGGTCACTGAGCAGTTAACAATCCAAATGATGGTCTAGACTAGACATAGCACATCTGAAGGGGTATGTTTGAAATAAATTTTTAATGCTGTAAATATGAACATTTTCCTGTTACACCCTTTGTCTTTGCTTATCTGTTTTCTTCAGGTATACACTTACGTCTCATTCTTTCATTTTCGTAAGCCTCAGTCTAAGCATGAAAATGGGATTCTCAGATTAATTATTTTAATTTCTTTTCAAACTCATTAAGGTTTATGAAATTAAAATTAAACCACTGAAATTTATAATTGTCATGGATTGTGTTCTTTAGTTGTTCAAATTTGGAAAAGAAATTTAATCACCTGATTTACAAAATACCAAGTATTTAGAAATTCAGCCACCACACAACTGACCACAGGTGGACACTAAGTGAAATTACCAAATAGTTATTCCAAAGAGGTCCACCTGCTATTTTATTATTAACTGTATTGATCAGCTAGCTGGAATTGGAGGTTCTTGTGTCATCACTGGATGGATTCAGAACCTTGTTGACCGTGGTCACTGCTCATGACTACAGCGCAGACAGTCCTGCAATCCCATCATTGCCTCGGTTGGAGACCGGAGGCTGCTGCAGTGTTGCCAGGATAGAGGAATCCCTTTGCGTTGCATCCCCTGAATACGTGCTTCCCAAATGAGCAAGCACAGATGAGATTGATGGAGTCCTTGCTGCCAGGCAGGGAGAGTGACTATCTGAAATAACACTTATTTCAACTTCAAAATCTTATGATTTGGGCTAGTGCAAGAGAACAAGATCTTCACAGTGTAAATATTTAGAGATCTGTCTCCCATATATGTAATATTTCTTCAGACAGGAAACAACAAGCCTTGTTACTACCACAGATTCTCCAAGGATACCAAAAAAGCAGTATTTTAATATTTTCTTTGTTTGGCTCCTTTACTATTTGACACAATTCTATGCATTCATATATGCAGTAGTTTATGTCTTTGTACAGAGTTATTAAAGCCAACAAACAGGAATACTATGGGGTTTTTAAGACAGTATAATGACAAATCAGTGTGATGTGGGCTTAAAAACCTGTGTGACTACTTCATAAATAATTTTTTTAAAACTTTAATGAAAAGAATTTTTTTCCTATGAAGCTGCCATTGTTGGTTTAGATAGAAGGCTTTTCTGTGTTCATTAATATTGCTGACTGTAGTCCCTGAGCTGATTTGCAAAGATGTATGCAGTTTTTTCTTCCTTCTTAGAGAAGTACCCATAGGAAAATTCTCACTTTTAAGCTCTGAAAATGTGGTAATTCTGCCTCTGCATTTTCTTAGAAAGTTCAAGTCAAGTCTTGATCTTCCTTTCTTGTTTTGTTTTTAGTTGGCTGGTTGGTTGAGTTGATTGAGTTTACTGATTCCAAAACGCCTACTGGGACATTTTTCATCCCATATTTTAATTCTTATTAAATAATGTTTAACATTTGGGAAAGGGAAATTTTCTCACAAGTTTTTATTAAATAAATGCTTGTAGAAATCAGCAAATCTAGTAATCTTTTTAAAAATATCATCTCTCTTTAGACTAGTCATGTCTACTTCAATGCCAGGATACTCAAAATCCTATCTTTCTAGATCATCTGGAAAAGTTGCTTTAAAATACTCGTTTTACCTGCACTTGGGGAATGTGGCCGAATAGGTAGTCTTTTTTTTAATGGAGGTTGCATTCAAATTCCATTTTTATGAAAGACTTCTAGAAGCTTTATCATCATAATAAATTTTATAGATTATAAGTGCAGGACTATATAGATTGTGTTGCAGAGTGAGGGTTAAAAGTAAACCCTTCACCAGCCCGTGACTAATGAGTTACCAGTGAAAAGACCACCGTGATTTTATCACAGTTATCATCTTACTCTCCTTTACTTCTCCATTTTCACTTGCGTTTGCAATCAACTGATGAACTTTCATCTTATGGAAGCACCAAGTTCTGGAAAGTATTTCTCAGACACTTCTATCTACAACTGCAATGAATACAGCACCATTGTAGTGTGATATCATTTATTTAATTAAGTGTTTGTAGAGTACAGGTCTTAGATTGTTAACTATTTGATCTTTGATTAGTCAGCCAAATGGTATATATAATTATCCTGAAGATTAAATAAAATAGGTGATCAAATCAATGGAAAATGGCCCAGCAGTTAAATAGGCCCTCCCTTTTTTTTTTTTTCCCTCCTCTGGAAAATCAATGAGCAAAGTAGCAAGTCAACCATTTTTTAGATTAGTTTTAGTTTTTATGATTTAATCGTAAACATTCGCATAGGACTGTTTAATAAAGTTGGAAATGTGAGCTCTCAGTTTGTAGTTCTCAGTCACAAAGATTGTGTGGAATTGTTTTCTTTTGACTGATCCTGACCGTGATAGAGGAAAGCATTTAGGAAAATGCTTTGTTTAAGAATGTACTTTGTGTTCCCTGACTACACTGGGAATTCTGTGATGTCTAAAAATTCTGCAATTTATGTGTGATTTTCTTGAATGAGCAGGGGTGAATGTGTCTGTTGTGATAAGGCACAAATCTTTAAAATCTCAAGCTAGGAATAAATAATTTTAAATTTTTTTTCCCCTGAAGAGACAGGCTTCTTTGATGCTGAGTTCTTTGGAAAAGTAGGATATGTACCTAGTTTGCATTTAGCACAGCCACACAATTCTTGTCATATTATCACACAGTAACTGGAGGCAAATAGGATGTCCTAATTGTGAAGGGTGCAGAGAAATTCTTCTTGAACTTATTTGTCTAAATCTTGTGAATCTAATTTTCATCTCCCTTTTAGCTGTGTCCATGCTACTTCTGACCATCTAAAACATATTCTGTGGAAGCACGTACTTGCAGAAATCCAGAATTTTCTATTGGACAGTACTTGAGCAAACTTCAACTTTGTTTTTTATATACATTAGTCACAGTGGTACTGAACTGCTGACTGAAAACAAGCACATACTGGTCATGAGCACAGCAGAAGTAAACACAATTTTTAAGAATAGTCACTTAGCATGTTTTTCCATAACTCCAGTAACAAAAAATCATCTATACTGTATTATTTCTCTGCTAAAGAACATACAAACTCATTCACAGTAACAGTAAATTTAATTCTTCCATTTCTATGAGGTCTTTGTTTTGTTTCCCTCCTTTATGATTTTTCAGGCACCTTCTCTTCGATTATATCTGAATTTTAAATACTGTATTTGACACTTTTGGTTCTGCACATATACACTGACAAGCCCTGGAAAGTCACATTAAAAATATCCTTGTGACAAAATTCAGTGGGAAACAGGTTTAGGATTTTCCAGCTCAAGCATGAGAAAAAAATTTGCCTTTATCACTTTCAGGAGAACAAAAGATGTGCAAAGTCCTGACAGTTCAAACACATAGTCAGAGGCTTAACCTCAGTCATGTGAATAGTCCCTTTGACTATTAACTTTTGGCCACTAAACCCCTAAAAACTTAACATTAAATGTGTAAATATTTGTAGGCTCAGCAGACAAAAAGATGAGGTATGTGCTAAGGTGTGGCTTAAGATTGTGTTGACCTTTAGTTGGTAACACTGTTGAGTCCTTATCAAGAAGAAAGTTGCTCCACATGCTGCCAGTATTTTTTTGAAAGATGCCAACATTTTGTCTAATGGGAGCTTTGTGTCTTAGCTTAAAAGCCAGCCCTGGAATATTTCACTGCTTGAAGACCAAGCTACGTTTCCTCATTTCCAGTTTTACCTGTTATTAAGGCATTTTAACTGCTGTTAGTAAGAAACTAGAAAATTCCCTATTTTAAATAGGGCATCAAACAAAAATGCATGCTTCTATTGTTTAGAAAGTGCTTTATTTCTGCTCAGTCTTAATACCTATATTAGTACTTTCATCATGGAAGTGCTGATGTGAGTTTAAAACCCACTGGGGTTACTTGACACATCTCACTTCTAAATGAATTCCTAGATAATACATGAGGAAAGGCAGAAATAGTGTCAAAACACACCTTAAACTGTGCTGATGAAGAAGTCTGGCCTACTTGAATAAGGGGCAGTATGTCAGTGTGTCTGTCCTGTGACACAAAATATGGTGACAGGATAAGGGAAGGAATTGCTTTCTGCAGCAAACAGCCCCTGCCCAGTGTCTCCCAGTTGCCTTTTTTAAACCATCTGTGGGAAGCAAAAGACAAATCATGGTCAACACACATCCTAAATTGAGCTTAGAAACATACAGAACACTTGCTCTCAAACTGACAGGTGCCTCCTCAGCAGCTAGAGAGGATGGTCAAAGGGGAATCCTTGGTGAGAGGACTTCTGACAACTCCTTCTTGGCGTGGGCTGCAGGAGGTGGCACGTTTTTACTCGGTGCATAGAGGAAGAAGTTAATAGGATACAAATGAAATTCACAGACATGAAGATGAGAGGTGGTGTGTAAACCAGGCAGGTCCAGGAAATAACAGGCAGACGTAGTATTTTCAGAAGTATATTTGCTTAGTTCACACACTTAGTAAACACAAAATTAGATCTGATTTTGGAATATAAAATGGATGCAAAGTAACATTTTTAATGTTTGGTGACACTTGTAAAGATTGTGTTGCTGGTATACCCTATGAGTTATAATAATTTAGGACATTGTGTTACTAGAAGTATATTGGAGAACAGGAAATAGCCCAGAGAAATGCAACAAAAGTGATGTTGTAAAAAGATGGAGTTTCAGTCATAAGATGTGTTTGTTTTGAGAGTGTCCACAGGCTGGGGCATGAAATCATAAGATAATAATCTGTGACTATTTAAAGGAAGGGGGTGATATTTCAGACCCAGATTCCACTCACCCCCAGTGTGGTACCTGAATTAGAAGTGTTGCTGTAACATTGCTTGTAGAGAGCAGGAACTTTCACCTACAACCTCTGCGTCCTCTGGAGCTGTCTCACGGACTGCTAGGAGAGCCCAGGGTAATTACATGGCTAGCATATGTCTATCAGTACAGACCTAGAGTAAGGTGGGAGGTATGTGAGCCCATGGCATAAAAAAAAAGAATATTTAGGCTGAACGTGAGAACAAACAGTTTGGAAGGTATGGTGGACACTAACAGTGAAATACAGCCTGTGAAAGAAAAAGTGGTAGAAAATAAGTTAAAGTGACACTCAAATTTAACCAGGATAGATAACTAAAGAATTGCCTGTACTGGGTAATCCTATGCTGATAAAGAGAGGGCTCATATAAGCTGTAAGACTATTCCTACTATTATTTTATACAATACTCTTATCTGGCAAAGGACAATAATCAATAATTAAAGGCTCTTACTTGATACCAGGATTAAAGTGACAGATGATTATCCACCACAGGAAAGAATGTGATTTTATTCCTCAACATTATGCTGGGGAATAAAATCACATTCTTTATACAGGTAAATATATGAATGCGTATGAACATATGCATAGGTGTGCAAATATATGTATCTGTGGTTTTAATGTGAAAATATACATTGTATTGCATTGTATACATTGAAATTAGCCCAGAGCAAACCCATTACATTTTTACATATAATCTGAATATATTTTTCCCAACTGAAGCTTTGTAGCGCTTTCACTGTCTGCTAATTGACACTTTTGCATCCTCCTGCTGTCAGATACTACTAGCTGAGGGTGATCTGAGCCTCTTTTGGCCTGGCCTGGGCAGCTGACATCTTGTTTCTTGTCCTCATTCTCACAAAACTGGGCAGCTTACTAAAGTCCACATAAACATGACCTCTCAAACCTAACACTAGTGAATAGATGAAAACAGACTTGTGGGTTCAGCCCTGGCCTCATGTTGCCTGCTCTTCTCTACTCTGACATCCACTGCAATTGGAGGCAGTGATGCTTCCCAATGATTTAAAAAGAGTTTGAGAACACCAAATCTGTATTGTACAAATTTCTTCACTATTCAGCTTCTACTAACTATCTTAACATACCTTTAACCTATCATTTAAATTATATACCATGTTCCTTAGCACACTTAAATGCATTTGTTGAGGTGCTGATTCTGGCTTTTTTTAATTCATTTGTCTTGCTATCCTGCTTTTCACTTCTCCTTTTCTGTAAGTCTTTCTCCTTTCTGATGCTTAGAGTATTTTCTTTCTCTGCAAAACTTCCCCTTTGCTGTGATCAGCTCTAGCACAGCTATACATAGCTGCCACCACTTTCAAAATACTGCTTCCAGGCTTCCAGTTAGACCAGCTTCTTCTTGGGTAGGGTCACAGAGAGGTTATGCTGCTTCTCAGCTAATCCTCTGAGGCCTAGAAACAGGTTTTTCAAGCAGAATAAATAACTCTGCTGAGCCATTATGCTCATTGCAAAGTGTTAAATAGCTGATTTCAGTGTTTTTGTAGACAATGATGAGTGAATACTGCATTTTGTTTCTTTTTTTAGCCTGCTTTCCTAAGGAAACAAAGCTTACACAACTGTTCTGCCTGGCTGTCTGTCTGCTTGTCTGTCAGCCCCTCTTCAGTAACTCTGAACCTGTTCGTTGATTTCAGACTGGAATAGAGATCGCAAAGGTATGCTGGCACTGAAGTTCATGAATTTCTATGGCTTGGGAAAGGATGAAGTCCTAACAGATGGCTCCCATGGGCCAACAGGCAACCCCTTTGGCCATTCGAGGTGGCAGTGACCACAGCATTGCAGTCCAGCCTGCAGGGTCTGGCCAGCCACCACATGGCACTCTCTGGGGGCAAAGACCTTGAAGAGGGGGGATGTTCTGGTGAGGGGAAAAATGTTGATGAATTGAGAAGGATGGAGGCCTGCTCCGTACAGGGGAAAAAGGTCTACAGGCAACGAAGTTTTGTTATAGCTGTTGTTCGTGGAACAAGGGCATTTCTGAAAAAGGAGACAGCACCCAAAAAGAGTTTCCTTCACAAAACTCTGTCTCTTCACGTGTACGCACATCAAAGACTCATGGTGCATGAGTATTCATTTTTCAGTTGGTTGGCTCAGTCTTGGGTTTGGGTCACTAGGTGCCACTGAAATACAAACAGATGTTAATAATATTGCAGCAGGAATGTTAGACTTCATTCTTTGGTACCCAAGAGATGGAGCCTAGAGCTTGCAATTTTCGGAGTCCTCCTGGGCATTCAAGTTTCCAGCTCCTCAGAGTCTTAATCTTCTTCTCAGTGTTGCTACAGTTTTCAGCTGTTTGTCCTTGCAGGAGTCTGTTCTTCAGATATCCAGTATCCAAATACTCAGTATTTGTCCTATGTGTTGCTTTGTGCTGTGTAAGATGAGATTTTGCAGCTGCTGGTTAGCAGACTTCATACTCTAAGATTTTAACATCTTCATGCTTTAGCCATGGAGGTCACAGTCTGAATTCTCAGTTGTCACTACTGATAGCAAATAAGGTAAATCATCTGATTCGCATGTTAAGCAATAAAGGTTCCTATAATTACAGTGTCTTGGAAAAATAATCATGGTGGCAGCTACTACAAACAAACTAGGGAACAAAATCTAAAAAGCTAAATGAATGCCTGTGAGACACTGCATTATTATATTAATTATTGGCTCAGACCAACTCAGGTGTAGAGAGGGGTGTGGGGAAAGGGACAGATTGAATCTCCTGGAGGTGAGGTAATGCCTTGTCCCACATTGCAGCCCCTGCTAATGTCCTGGGCCAGCTGAGCAGCTGTTAGTCAAAGGCAACCTGGGAAAAGGCAAACAGAGCAGCTGTTAGTCAAAGGCAACCTGGGAGCACACCCACACCGTGCCACCTGGAACCTCTACCCCGGCCTCTGACTGGCTGGGGCTTTAGTTTAAAGGGTAACATACAATCAAAATAAAGCATTCCACAAAGCACTGATTCAGCACATGCTAACCCATACAAATTAGCAAAGTCCAACCCATTAAGTCAGAGAAAAAGAGAAAATTATATAGCTATCACTGGAGAGTCCTGTGCAATTCTGGCTTCCACATGGCCAGATGGTAGGGCTCGAGTGCAGAAAGAGAGTACATGTTGCTGGTTTTATTGCTCTGGCCTCCTTGTGGCCACCCCTCCCAGGTGGCAGCTGGAAGATTTTCTCCAGCTGCAGACAAAGGAGGACAAGAAAGAATTTTGAGTTTGGAAACCAATGAATGCTTTTGGTAAGTCAGGAAAGTATTTGGTCCAAATCCAGGACCCTGAATAGAATAATATGGTGAGTAGGTAGGAATGGTTTTAGTTCTAGTATATCTTTGATTCCCCTAAGGCAACCAGACTATTATGTAGTAAAATTTTTACTGCATGTAATTTCCCTGTGGTACACCCTGACATTCCCCCTTACCCTGGCATTCGGATCCCTAGCACTGTAATCAGGACCGACCCCCCCCCTCCCCAAAACCTGGTTGGTGGGAGGGATGAGGGTGATAATCTGGGTTACATATTTTTGTTTAGGTTACAACGATACCTGGGCCTGTAAGATTACCAGCTCCAAAATGTTAGGTGGCCTAACTACTGAAAATGGGCCTATCTTTGAGGTTTGTACAAGGGCTACAATCACACTGCAATATCAATTGGCAGTGGAGAATCTTGAGTTCACCGTATCATTTTGAAAGCTCACCTTACAAGTCCAAGTCTAATGCTTAATATGTTGTTATTAAATAAGCAAAGTATTGGACCTCACCAAAAGAAGAATGCTCTATTAAGAGCCATCAGCGAAAGTGAAAGAAATCACTGACCAGTCTGCTGGATTACCCCAAGAGAATTTTTAATGAACAACTTGATTTCATGAACTCCCCACCACCACATCCTGGTTTACATCTTGCCTGCAATTTGGGACTCCTGGGGCGGAAAATGATGACTTGCATAGAGTGGAGTTTCTACATTGACTGAACTCCTGGTTTTGCTTATTGAAATAGAAATTGCCCACTACATGATTCTTCATATACTTGCCTCTTTCTCCTCTTCTTTGTTACCCTTTAAATTTTTGCCAAGATCTCATATTTTTTAAAGTTTACCAGTAGAGTAACCTCTGAGAAAACATGTGCAGCATTTCTCCTTTGCCCTCTGTCTTAAGGTGTTAAAAGAACTGAAGGTTCTTCTAATATGTCTGGAGGGTGGATATTGTTGGAGCCTTGTATATTTTTAAAGTAAAACTGTTTGGTGAGCTTGTAGCTAAAGAGTTGGGGTCTTACAACGCTGAAAAAAAATATTCATGCGTCTGGCATCCAAGGCTGAGAGTTGCTGTATCATATTTGAAATGAGTAGCTGGTGGGAGTGAATTCTAAATAAGGTGCCATCACCTAAATAAATAATTTTGCCAGCAACAGATTTAATGAGGCCTATTTCCTGGGGGTTTGCACCTCATCCTTGGATTCTCCACTGTCTAATACTGTAGTGACTTTGATCCAAGCTTTCCTTGAGTCTGGGCATTCTTAAACTCTTTCCTTTTCAGTTGCTCTGCCCATGGCTGTACTGAATCAAACAGTCCTAGGGAACACTTCTGGACACTTGAGTTCAATACTCTGTAGTGTCAAATTGTCCTAATGGTGCTTGGCGTCATGCTGACCTGTGCCTGTAGCAGTTTCCCAAATGGTTCCTGAACCACAGGAACAGTGTGGGAGCAAGAAATAGCCAAGACCATTTCTAGCAGGTAGTTTGCGTTTGGCCACCCTGTTTTGGAGGGCAAAAGCATTTAGTAGTAAATGACATGGGCTGTTCACTGCCTGCTGCCCTTAATAGCAGAAAATGGTCCTGGAAAATTTTGTGTAGGAGTGTAGACATAGTCTCTGCTATCTATAGGAATGACACCTTTTCCTCTGGACTACTTGATATACTAATAGAGCTTTTATCCATTAACTAACTGCTTATTTATACAGACCCATAGAAAATAAGCTTGGTAGGAATCCCTTCTTTGCTGTCAGATTTGGCTGTAAGTTGCTAAGAGCTTCAAAGTTACTAGTAGGTGATGGACAGTGATGAGAAGGAGAATTCATAGACATGCAAATGTACGCACACATTTGTGCATGTACATGTGCTTGCATAAAGGCTGCAATCACAAACCCGTCCTAAGAAAATCAGACTAGAAATGTGGTGGACAAACAAACTGGTCAATTCTGGTGGAGCGTGCTCTGTAACCCACCTCGGTGGTTTTGATGGGGTAGTAAGTAAGTAAATAAATAGGGTAAGCTGTAACCTGGAAACCTGGCCTTTTGGACCTTTACATTGCTCTGGCCCCTGGAATGACTTCAAGTGAACTGAATTTTATGCAGAAATAGGCCACTAAGAACTAATGCATGCTTTTTGAACACATTTGACTACATTGCATAGCAAGCAATCTACAACTGTGGCTGGGCAGAGATGTACATAAGCTACCATTAAACCAGCTTGGGGTCTCTCATCAGTGTAGTAACCCAAAGCTCAACCCATAGTAGAAGCCACTTGAGTGATGGGGTATATTCTTGGTTAGTGAGCTTGCCCTGAGCTAGTGCATAGTTAGCATATGCAAGGTTGCTCGTACAAGGTTGGATCAAGGACACTGCATTATGTTAGAATGGCCTATCCAGACAGTGCCAGCACTCGGCACAGTCTAAAACCTGTGTGCTGTTGCTGTTCGTTTCCAGCCTGAAATACCCTTCTGCCCTTTGAGGTTGCAAAGAATACCTTGAAAATATGATCTGTGCTAAACTTGGGTAGCAAATCCTCCTGAGTCTGCAAGCAGCCAAACCAAAGGTTGCAAGCGGCAAGAAAATAGCTTGTACTTTCTGTAGCATAAAATCTTCAAGAGAAGGGTTTAGGAGGTCAACATTAGCAGGTAACATCTAGTCTCTTCAGAAGATATAGTTTACATTCACAGCCTGAACCTGCTGCTCATGCTTCCCTTGATATGCTATCCCTCCCTTCATCCTATTCCCCCAATGCCTGAATGTGGAATTGCTGATATGCTATCAGCTGGGGGTGGTTTATTTATCCTGCACAAGGAAAAGAAAAAACATGTGCGCGTTGTTTTTATACCCACATTCTGAGGAATTTCCAAACAATCTGCACTGAAAAAAAAATGTTTCTTCATGGATTTCCACAAGGGCTCATAAAAATCCAGGTTCTTCATGATTTAGATGGTGATTATGAATTTTTTCTCACTTATCAACAATCAACAGAAGATCAAAGTGGCAACCTTAAAGACAGTGTGGTATAGCTAACAAGGGTACAAGACATTACAGGCTGTCAAGATGGTATGGTTCAGGGCTGTCAAAATTAGAGGCAGTTTACGTATTGTAAGGGCAGGCTAAAATCAAGGCCTTGCAACTGCAGAAGGACCTAAACATTATAGTAGTCTAGCTGCTAGAAATATCTCATTGACTGAATGTTAATGCATTTGTGGGCTTTTCAGGAGTGCGCACTGAGGGCAGCAGAAAATGGAATGGAGTTTAATCTGGAAGGAGACAAGAAAATTATGTCTTTCTCTGTTAGAATCAAAGCCAAGGAGAATTTGGACACTTTCCATTACTTAGAACTGACTAAGCCTCTCTTTTGAATTTAGTGTAGTGTCTATTGCAGAGATGCCAGCAAAGCTATCCATCAAATGCTGGGAGCGAAACAACACAGGTGCTCTCCTGACCCAGCTATTTATAGGAAAGGTTTGCAATTGCATGTGATACAAATGCCCTGGTTGTGTTTTTACATTTCAGAGCTCTAAATCCACCTCTTTGGCTGAAAACACAGCTCAAAAATGATAATTGGCTATCAGTTGTAGCTGTTTAGCAAAGCTGAAAAAGCAGGAATTAAATTTAGCTACAGGAGACTGGGAAAGGAGAAGTAAATTTGGGAATGTTTGTAGAAAACATACTGGTTTGAGAGAAAGATGGAAGGGCACCAAAGCATTTGCATGGTATGTTAGTAAAGTATAATAATATTTTATCAAAAGCTGTACATCCAGCCATATGCGTATTTAGGATGCGAAAAGTGTTATGGCTTCTAGATACAGACCAGGAATTGGATTGGCACATATTTCACTAAACTGCCCAGAAATTTTCTATTTTTTCCTCCTGATTTCCTGAGGGAATCCCAGGTAAACTGTTTTTTCTACGATGATTAATGTTTTGTGTATGTTTCTGAAGATTCTCATAATTTGTTAATTCTTAAGGCTAAAAAATTATAATAAGTATGAGAAACATCTGGGATTAAATCAGAAACATTTGCAGCGTACTGAAGGGATCATTTAGAGCTTTGCATAATGATATGAACGTGTTGCTTCTTTTCTCAACGTGACTACGATTGTCTCAGTTTCTGTAATAATTGTTTCAATGTATTTTTTAACCACTTTTTAAAATAAGTCCAAACAGATTGTAAAGCCAGCAACAAATTAGGCAGTTTCAGATTTTTACCTTTCTCAGAAATCTTCCAGCAATTCTGCTAAAACTGATGTGCAAACACATTGGCCTACTTTGGCAGAGACCTCCACAAGAGTCTTACAGGAGTTAGAGTCTCTCCACTCTATTGCTAGTTCTTTCTAAATACTTTAGGCAAGTGATTGATTGGTTAGAAAAGTTTAGATTGATTGGTTAGAAAGTCACATAATCAGCTGTTAAATTGCTGGTGGACAAAAAAAAATAGTGCATATTCATAAAATAAATAAATTTTAAAACCCCAAACCATGTCCCTATTCTGTGTTGAGAGACAGCATTTAATCCTGTGCCTCTGGTTTCCAGTGAGCCCAGTACCTAGAAATGGTACTGTAGGGAAGCAATGATGACCGGCATCCTACTGATGAAAGGCTTTTTTTACAGAGCAGAAGTGCCCCTGCCAGCAGGATGTCCAGAAGCACTGCCCTAGCACTGTTCCTATAAATAATGTGCTGTGACCATTTCACTTCTCTTGCTGAGCAGCGTGCTAGAAAGTGAAAGCCCTACATCTAATGTACTGTTTTTTTAGCCTACTTTCCAAAAGATTTCAAATATCTGTGAGTGCATGTCTCCCATTTTTTTTCCCAAACCCCAGCAATTATATATATTTCTGAGCAATATGGGATTTTTTTCTGTATTTGACAAAAAGGTAGAGGTTTGTACACATTTGATGGAGTAGAGAAGAAACATTGTAGTGTAACTTTTACTCATGACATGGCATGAGGATGGAGAGAAGTGTGTAAGAGAAAGAGAGAGAAGCTATATTGCAGAAAAGCCCTACAATCATAGCTCTCCTGAATTTCACAGACACACAGCCGCGGGGAGCCAGGCTCTCCTAGTTCTGCTGCAGAGCAGCTTGCCACCCTGCATGGCAGCAGCTGCAGAGGGAGGTTCTATAGTAATTACTAATACAACAGCATATGTGATGATGATTTTATAATACTGACGTAAGGTAGGTGGGGAGGTGACACACAAAGCCTCACACCTACCATGACATTGTAACATCTCTATGGAAAGCCAGCGCTAGTCATTCACAAACCCAGAGGCTGTCAAAATGCTCTGTATGTAATTCTGTCTGATAAGCAATGTGTACATTGCTATGACACTATCCAAAGTTCCCCATGCAAGTCATGCCATCTGGGAAGGGCAGTCTCATTCTGGAGCAGGAAAGTAAGCCTGACAATGGCTGTACATCCCACGTCCAGACCATTTTCAAAGCACGCTTAAATGCTTGCAAAAATTGTGCAGTTTGTCCCTTAGTACCTAAGTAGTAGAAAGAGTTCTGTGAACTCTAAGGTTCATTGGCACACAGTGAAACCCTGATACTGTGGGGTGCAATACCAATCTGGGAAGATTGCGGTACCAAACAGAACAACATCTCAGAAACCAGCTGCTCACCAGTTCTGTCCTGAACTCCTGTGGTTAACATCATGCTTCAAAGAAAGTTTAAGTAACAGCTTGGGCATAGGCAGCTGTTAAACACAATTTACGTTCCTGGGTGGTTTTTTGGTTTTGTTTTGTTTGTTTGGGGTTTTTTTAAATGCTTTCCTTCCATAGCAATGTTTCCAATTCATAATCAAAGGTGAAAACCTTTTCTTAGCAATAGGAAAACTGCTTTCATTTAGAGTGTGTCCAAAGCATCTGAAACAAATTTGAGTGAATCTGATGGGGTGTGGCATAGTTTTTTTTTCTCTGATGGAACCAAGCCAAAGACATATTTTCAGGCAGAACCAGGTATCTTCAGGCCCTGAGTAGTTCATCAATCCCAAGATCCATCTATCAGAAAAGTCAGTGTAAGAGCTGGAATTGTTTTATGTGGGAGAGGTACACAGAAATCTTCCGTCTGGTTTATCTAGTGTGTCTCTGTGAGAGGCAAGCAGTAAAATGACATTCCATAGCTCTGAGAAATATATACCATCACACTGTATGTTCACAGTGTTAGTGATGAATTACTTGAAATACACAGACCAAGAAATGCAGGATTTGGAAAAAAAAATGCTAATACTGATTCCTTGAAGTGCTTAAATAGCACAAGATAAGCTTATCAAACGAAAGCCTAGCTCCACTGAAATCAGTAGGAGTTTTGTTTGGGCTTTCAGAAAAACAATAACTTCACTGTAAACTAGTTTATAACTTTCACTTGGTAGGGACTACAAAGTGAAATTATATCCCTGTACAGTAGACAGGTATTTGCCAACTATTTTGAGTTGGGAATAGAAAGAAATAAAATTTGCTCTGTTCTTTCCTTTCAGTCTTCTAATTAATTTCTCCTTAGTTCTACACTGTCTTCTTTTACTGCAAAGAGCAGACGTTGAATTGGGATTGTGTGTGTTGACAGTCCCGGCTTGAGCCTTCCCGCGGGTTGGCTGAGATTTAACAATACATTTTTTCCCATGGTGTTTTCTGTCACATATTTTTTTAAACAAACACTATTCTGTCAGCTATAGAGGACACAAGAAAAGATGTGCTGTAAAACAGCAAACAAAAGGCAATTTCAGGTTTAGGGTTTGCAAGATTATATAATTATACTGGCAACTCTCCTTTTCTGTAATCTCTTTATAAAATGTATATTCTATTTATTAAATGTGCTATTCAAAGGAATAAAGGCAATTAGGGGTCATTTCATTAAAAAGAATGACTCAACTTACCTTTGGCCACAGAAGCATAAGCTATACTCACATTTTACAGAGTCACTGCCAACAGATCTGGACTTTGGCTTCAGTCTAGAGGAAATGGACACCTGAAAATGAGCCCAGCTGAGCATCTACTTGCTGCCACATTAGCTGTGAAAACTCTGACGAACATGCAGAGCCATATGATGTCACATGGCAAATATTTGGTGCCATCACATGTACCGTGGTTCTTCCTGTTCGGGTAACTCATTTTTCCGAGACAATAGCCTTATGGTGCGATTGCTATTGACACCACTGGTCTGAGCTTGTTCCCTTTGAAATCAATGATATAATTTCTGTTGTCTTGAGCAGAAGCACTATGGGGCCAGGAAGCCATCGAGCTAAAACACTGCATACTGCTTTGAAAGTTAAGGAAGCGTTAAGGTCAGAATAATAACTTTCATTAAGTATGACAAAAATCAATACCATTTTCACTGTCCAACTATTCAGCTTGTTGTACATGCAGATTATCTGCATCTGGTTATCACACTTCATAATCCCAGCCTGGCACTGACTGAAAAAGTTCTTTACAAAACATACAGCCCAGGGCAGAAGACTCCATAAAGTCAATGTTTTTACTGCTTTCCTTATTGATGTAACAACCCTCTTGTCATGTAGATTTTCTTTTCTTCTTTTTTTTTTTTTT
>NW_020955440.1:619806-653919 GCF_003031625.1 Empidonax traillii | reverse complement strand
GGACTCTGGCTCCAACTCTGTAGGCACGAATGTCTCCCTGTATAGGAACCACTGTGTTAGACACCAGGAATCAGTACTGTCAGCTCTTCAAGTGGGAGAGAGGTACTTGCAATTAAAAACTGTAGAGATGGTGAGTGTTACAAAATAAAAAAGAGATGGGGCAGTGGATGAAGGAACTGTCCTGAAAGAAGCACTTAGATTCCTGCCACCCCAAAGGCCTATCTGAAACAAGCAAAAAAAAATCAAGAATAGGAACAGAGCTGAATCAAGTCCTACTCCAACAGGTCTCTCTGTTGAGGTGGTAGCAGTGCATGTCTTGTTGCTGGTCCATTAGCTTGCACACTGTTCTGATTACTGATGGCATCAACATTTATTTTGGGCTAGCGTGCGTTCAGGGAGGAGGGACGATGATTTTGCTTGCTGCAGCTTGCAGGAACACTTGATATTCCTTAACTGCAACCAATTACTTCCAGAAGAAACACTGGACTTATTCACAGGCATTTGCTCTTGGGCTTGCAGATTAAAGGTGGCTTGCAGGTCCCAACCCTTTGGCCTGTTTCTTAAAAGGAAAGTGGCACGGTGCCTGCTGTACACTAACCACATGTGCTGGACTGATGCAACTGCCACTGGGTTGCAAAGGACAGACTGACAGGATGGAGCTGGCCCCTCCAGCAGCAGCAGTTGTTCCTGCAGCTCCATTTCTGATTGCATGGCGGAAGCCACAATCTCACCTCACCTTTCTCCTCCCCACCTGCAGCACCCCAGAACTGACCCCTGGGGCTGATGAGAAGAAGGTGAGGGCTTGCTAGGGATGCAGCGGGAGAAGGTCAAGCAGCTCTGGGTATGGATTCAAGAGGGAGAGGATGCACTGCAGAGTGGGGATGAACAATCCCAAATCTCAGGTCCAGCTGTTGTTTTCTGAAGTTGGACTCCTTCCTGGTCAGGAAGGTCAGCAATGGACATCATTGTTCAAATTACAGTGACAGAAAACCTAATTAAACACAAGTGATGAGAAAAGCCTGGTGGAAGGAGGTCAGAAGGAGGAACAAACTTCATAAACTTATTGGGCAAAGCCTGCCTGGCGGTTTCCCTGCTTGGCCCAATGTAAGGGAAAAGGTGCAATACATGCATCGTCTTCCAGAGGTCATGTTCTTAAATAAGTCTTTTGAAAGGATTTACACAAGCTGAATAGCCATATTTTATTTCTCTAATAATACTAATATTTGTAACCGACTGCCTTAAAAGCCGTAGTATAAAATTCTGTGGCACGCTAGTCGGGATTCCTCACAGCAATGAGTGCCCATGTAAGCTGGTTACATTTTTATGTGCCAGGAGCCTGCTCGCTGTAGGAGGTATTAAGTTACAGCAACCATAATGAAATGTTATAATGTAGGAGCCTGGACGGATGGGTCATTTCCAAGCAGACATGCCATCAGCAGCAGGATTAGGGCTTCTAACAGGCACTATGTCACGGGGCCTTTTTGCTCTCCTGAGCTTTTAGGTAAAGTAGCTTTTTAATTGCTGCTTCCCCAGGCACATCAGAAATTTCTCAGTGCATATGTCTCTTAGCTGAATTAGGTTGGTACTTGGCCAGCCTTGGTCACAGAATTTTATTGAAGAAATCTCATATTGTTTGCTGCAGTAAGTGCTTCACAAAAGGGTGATCATTGCTGACATGTATTATATAGTATATATAATATGTAACAAATCATTCAAACACTGTGTTCAATAAAGATGACTAAACAAGCATGGCTACAACATTGGCCTAAATATAAAAACCTATCTGTTGCAAGTTTCTCTTTTTCTACCTAGTGTCATAAATTATGAGATGGAGTGTAACATTTATTTTACAGACCAGAAGAAAATAACTTAAATTAATAGTATTTGTTATTAAAAGCCCCCCCACTGTTTTTCATTCTTTTCTCAAAAAAACAAACCAACAAAAACAAAACAATTAAAAAAAAACAAACAAACAAACAAACCAAAACTATCTGTTATTCATTGGTCTCACCAGCATTATATACTGTCTGACCATGCAGCACAGCTTGTCTCTGTCAGTTTGGTTCTAAGAGGACTTTCTTAGTAGATGGAAAATTCCTTTGCACTTCAATCTAGAGGAGTTCAAGCCCCCATTGTCCACATAAGAGGAGACAACAGAGCTCCATAGGTGGTCCAGTATTTGTTCTTGCTGAATATAAACCACTCTGCTACACAGATTCATGGAAGCAAGATGAGGATGACTTTCACGGCTCAGAGTTTGGGAACAGAGGATGTTAGGACTCCTTTTTTTGCTTTATCCAAAATTAAATGCAATGCTGTCCTGGGATCAAGAACCTAAACCTCAGGCTCTCCTTTCCTATGCAAGTTCTTTGCTTACTGGTGTTACTAAGAACATACCTCCATGAGTTATGCCATTTCTTATGTAATCAGCAGAAACTGATTATTTTCTCAAGGTCATTAGTTCCAATAGAGCCCAGATATTCAATGGTTTGGGGCATATGTTCATTTAAGATAGAAGTAGTATTTATTGAATTACATCTCTCCTAATTCTGTGTCATAGAAAGTGAACATTCAGCTCTAAATTTGAGGAAATCCACAGCTTTGTAGCCTAAATACAAGCCAGAGTTTTGTCCATGATGTTGACCACAGCATTTTCCATAAGCTTTGGTACAAACCCAGAACTACTCAGTTAAGATGCAGTGATTTATAGTAGAGGTGATTTACACAGTTTTAACCAATACCTGTCTCCATCTCATATGCCACACATCTGAACAAATGTTACTGAAACACTGATCTGCAGGAGGCCGAATATCCTCTCTTCCGGCCGAAGGTCCGGCCCGCCGCTCACTGCAGTCTCCGAGAAGTTTTCCATGGCTTCAGGATGCACTGGAGTTGGCTCAGAGTCTGTTCCTTTTAAACAGCAAACTGGTTTAGCTAGCACAACCAGCGCTTCGCAGACAACTCAGCAATTATGGGATCATATAGCTACAGTAAGAGGCTGAGCTGCAAATTACTGTAATTATGAATATTTCTGTTGCAAGGCAAATTTACAGCCAGATATGTCATGTCAAAATTATTTTATTTTGTGGGTAATTCTAATTTTGCAATACATTTCTAGAACTTAATTTTCCTGTTAAACAGCATTTTAATTTGAAGAGTCTATTACAGTGGTTAGGGTGGATTATTGTTAGAATTCGGAGGCAGATTATGAAATGCAAACATGCTAAATCCTGATCCCAGACACAATAGCCCAGTTGGAAATGGTGATTAATATCTTTATAAGGGTATTGGACAGTGTCTCAGAAGAGTCTGATTTGTCTCCAGTTCCTCCCATGTACCCAGATAAGGCTCCCTCTGCAATAAAAGGGGAGAGACAAGAATCTCCAGAGAACTCAGCCGTTGGGGGTGTTCATCTCAGAAAACAGAGGGAACATGGGGGGAGAGCGCTCCCGACATGTGTACCTGGCTTCAACACCACAAGCAAAGCAGTGGGTCTTTTGTATGACTTTGAGTAAGTCACTTCATCTCCCAGTATCTTTTTTAAATTTAGTTCTTCAGCTGTAGAGAGGAAAATACAGAGAGGTTTGGGGAGGATATATTTACTGACGGCATTTAGGTTCCCAGAAACTTTGTTAAAATGGTCTTGTTCATTAATAAGGTGACAATTTCCCAATCACTTGTTTATCACAACGTAATGTCAGGTAATCTACATCACTACTATCACCTCTGACCTTAACTCCATTTTCAAAGCGGTACAGACCGCAGAGTGGCAATTTCCACAGGTTTAAGTCTTGTGGAACATATCCAGGTTCCAGCCATGGGACCAGTTTTTAAGTAGACTTCCCTGTTTCCAAAGCTTCCCTATTTCCTCCTTAAGGAGGCTTAAGGCACTGCCCAAGTGCTACTGCAGGTGATGTGCAGCACAGCACAGCCTGTCTTCAGGGGATGGCATGAATGAGTTCGTGGCCTTTCCAACCCGGTCTCTGATTGACATCAGACAAATGCAGCAGCTTCACCCGGCTCTGCGCTCCGCACAAGGCTGTGACCCAGTGCCAGTGGAAAGAGCTGTGACCTGGGGCTGCCAAAAGCAGGAATGACCTGTTCACCTTTGTCTTCGTATCTAGTTACATTAAGCTCCTTCTCAGGAGGAAGCCAAAAAACAACCCCCTCTCTCGCCAGCTTGTTCGTTAGCAGTTAATGGAACAGGCTTGACCCTGCTTCCCCCGCAGCTGCCTCCCCTTTTGATTGCAGGGGGCTTGAGGCATGCATGGCATGCAGGGCCAGGCTGTGGGGCGGGGTCTTGGCCAGTCCCAGGTGGAACCAATGACCTGGGCTGTTTTTTTCAAGGAACAGCTGCAGGCTGGGGCCATAGCTGGGAGTTGGCTGCGACAGCATTTGCGTTCCAGGGGCTTGCACTGTCGAGATGTGAGCAAGAGGTGCTACAATCTTTCAGCCCCCAGACCTGGTGATAGAGGGTAATTTGGCCCAGTATACCTAAAAGCTTTGGTCTCAGAAGTCGTCACTGTGATACTCAGGAGCTCCCAGGTAGCCTGCCCCTGAGAAATAAAAACTTTCTCTCCTTTGTCTGTTGCAGAGGTAACTGGTAAAGATGGGGGGTGGGGAGAAGTCTGTTTTTCTGCCAGATCAAGTGTCTGGCAAAATCTCTCCTCTAAATTTCAGGTGCCTGCAGGTAGATCCAGAGCATGAGAGTGAAGACTCAGAGCGTAGAGCAGCCTTAATCACCGCCTTACTAGTTCACAGCTATTTCCTGCAACTTGTGTTGTACTCCCAGATTATTTTCACATACCTCATCTAGACTTTAAAGTGAGTGGTGAGGCACTGACTCTGATCAAATGGTTTGCAATGGGGTTTTCTCTTGGTAAAGTGTTTGTCCCCAGGCCAACACAAATGAAGCTTTTCTGTCAATGGCTGTACAGCTAGGCTTCCCATCCGAAGGTGTACCTTACCAACAAAACAGTGGGTGCCACTGAACTCATCCTGTTTCTGAGCTGCCATTAGCAGGACCCTGCCCCTGAGCCTTTATTTTAAAAAAGAATTTCAGTCTTTTCATTCCCAAATGTGGAAGCATCCAGGAAGCTTCGCAGTAGAAATAGCCTGTGCTGAGTCTCTCTTGCCTACACACTTTTGAGAGATCTGTTTCGTTCGAGCAGGAATATTGTGAGACCCTTGTGACTAGGCTGCTGGAGACAGAGGGCTCTAACAAGTGTAGTGGTGACTGGAAAGACATTACTTTTCAGACACTAAAAATGTCTTAATGGAGAGAAGAGAGTAAAATGGTATAACAAAATACTGAGATGTCATTAACTTCTGCATTATGTCAAAGCCAAATTGCTTAGCACCAATATTGTGTATGGTGTGGCCTTGCAAACATCCCCTCCAATGAGGCTAATTCCCATCAGTTTGACGGCTGAGACCTGATAGTCTCCTTAGTGAGGTATCAATTATTTATTCTGCGCGCTCCAAAAGTCAGTGGGTCCCTTTGATATGCCAGATGACTGTTAAATTAGCTGCTGAAGGGCTACTGCTACTTTTCAAGCTCCAGCCTCAGCTAGAGACATTTCCACCTCATTGCTCCTTATCTCACTCATTTCCTCATCCAGCAAAGCCGATTTAAGTGATTACTGAGGGGGCTGCTCCTTCCCACCTCCACACAGCAATTCACGGGTCCAAACTTGTGCCAATGCAATTGTTTTGTGAGGGAAAGCAGTAAATCAGGTCACTGAAATGTTAGTGCTCTTCCATGGGTTGCTATCAATGATTTCATCCAGGAGCTGGTTGTCCCAGCATTTCCTTCTGATGTTCCTCTGCATAGGCCTTTTCAGACACCTTTTTGGAGGTGTCCTTCTGCAGCCAAGGAGGTCCACACAAACCACCAGGCAGGGCATAGATCCAGCATAACTATTGTCCTTCTTTCTCATATATGGCAGACTAGATTAAATTCCTCATTAAATTAACTAACAACTTAACTCAGAATTAATGTAAATAGCCAATTTAAAATAAGCCCAAGAGGAGATATTTAAATACACACTTACTGGTCATTTATATTCTATTACATTACATTAGGCTGGAAGATCCATCTGTTATTTAGCCTACCCAAGGCTTCTTATTAAATAAAATTTTAACAGTTGTTATAATGCAGAATTTTTTCATGCTGATTAATAGTCAAATATTTGAGTTACCTCTAAGAGTAAAGATAGAAAAAGAAATGTGTGATGTCTTGTGAAATATAGATTCCCTCTATTTCCTTTAAAAATGTGAGGTGAAAAGCTATACATTTTTCACATTTTAGAAGTGTAAATGAGATCAATCTTCTTGGTTTTGTCTCTCTTTTGCAGTGATAGGTATCATGGTAGCTATTTTAGGTGTATAAAAATTATTAACCTAAGGATGTGTCTGCAGTGGAGTTTTTGTTTGCACTGGGGGAGTGTTTCTGAAATACATCTCCCGGGAACCTTCACTTTCTATGCTAGGGTTTGCATCACGGTGTAGCCTCAGAGGCACCAGCTGGATCCCTTGTTGATAAAACTCAATGGAAAGATGTGCCCTAGGGACATATCTGGTGCACTAATGTGACGGGACTAGAATGAGACCGATGTGTATATCATGTAAACGTCAAGTTTTCAGCATCTGATCCTGTTGCACTGAACTACTTGTTTAATTGTACATGGCCTAAGTCAATGCTAATCATCAAAGCTCGCCTTCCATTGTGGAGTTGTCTGGGTACATCCTGGCTAAGTAACTTAAAAACTCACTTCTTTGAAGTTCAGTTTAGAGAAGGTGACTCCATCCCAGGCATGCATCTGTCTATTATTCTATCAACCTACCTACCAGTTGGGACCATGCCTGCAGAGGCAGCTTGATCAGCTTTCAGACTCCAAAAAAGTGCTTTTGCAAAACGTGTATCTGCTAGTAAGAATCTCTGTTCTGCAAAGCGGAGTTGCAGCTCATGAGTTCTGTCCCTCTTGCATCCTGGGAATGCCCAGAAACATGCTTCCTGGCATGGCATGATGTGCTGGCACAAAAAGTAGACACAACTCAGGACTTGAGCAGAAACACCTCCTAATGATGCTGTGTGCACTGGAAAGTAATTTCTGGAACCCAAACTATGTAAATAGTGTCTTCTACTGACCTCTTTCTCCCCTCTCAACTCCCAGCCTTATAAATAACTCTTACTTCCACCTTCAGGATTTTTCCAGAGTCCTGCTGAGGCTTTTGGTCTGCCTATTTTTAGCTATACATTTATTGACAGTGGTTTCCTCCTTCTCTACCTAGTCAGGCTGCAACCTAGAAAACAGAAAGGTTATTTGATTCTGAAATTGGCTGTCCATGGACAGATCTGTATAATTTCTGAAGACAAAGAGAGAGGTCATGGTTTCTTTCTATCACAACTGGCATAAACATCCTCTGCAAGTCACTAGGGGAGCCACGTGCTGTCTGCCTTCACAAATTTCCTCAGACCCAGAAATGTGCTCTCTGATATCAAAATACAATCAATCATCTCTGTGGAAGCCAGCAGTGAAGGCTGTCATCTACATAACTAGGAGTAGGAGGGCAGGATGCAATTTAGATTACTCCAGTTAAAAATATTGTCGCTTAATGCATAGGAAAACTGCTAGGTTTTAATAATATAGATATTTTTCCCCATTTCTCGGCAGGCAGCATGGAATAGCTAGCCTTGAACCGTGCACATTAACTAGATATAGAATTGCTATTTGGCCAAATTTCTTGCCATATGTTTGGATGTAGTGAGTGGTAGACTGTATGGGATCGTGCCAATTTAGTGTATTTGAGAAGTGTAAACAAACTTGTGAAGCTGAGTGGTATGTCCGTACAGGTTATGAAGGTTAAGGGTAGACATAGAAGTAAATAGATCCCGTAAAATGTTTCTTTTTCTGATGTCCTCTTTTATTCCCATTTAAGAAAAAAGAGGTAAAAAACTTCAAACCACAGGTATTTTTAACAGCAGATTTTTTTACTTTACAGGGGTACTCCTTTCTTGTGGGGTAATAATGCAGAAAAAATGTAAAATAGTGATCATGTCACTTTATGCCATAAAAAGATAAGTATTTGACAAACATATCCGTATGAGTGTTTATGTTTCCTTGATGTTCTGCTTCAGACACCGAATTTCAGACAAATGCAACAAGAGAGCTCAAATGACAGAAAAAGCTGCAAATTGCGACAAAAATTGATTTTTCAGAGGTACGTGACATAAGACCCGATTTCCAGAGATGTGCTTAAAGTGGGACACATGATTAAAGAACTTGCTGAATCAGAGATTTTGTGTACAAAAGACCAGTTATGCAGCTAACAGGCTGTGCAAATAGACTGTGTGATTTCCTCGTGCAGTTGTAACTACATACAGGGGAGCTGTGCATTCATTGCTGCTACAACTTTCATGAACATCACCTGGGAAAATACAATACATAGTATGGCAGTAGCTTCCAAGATTTTCAATGGTGAATTGAATTTTAACTTCTACCTTGCCTCCACAGGTAAGATCTGCCTTGAAAAGCCGGTAGGTTAGATGTAGTCTGCGGTAGATTGATTCTCCAGGACTTGAAGTGACTCAGACACTTGATCTGAGGGAGTAATTGATAGCAGTGATAGGTTGCCATCTAATCTTTGGACCAGCGAGAAGATGAGAATGATAGCACAATTTGTGGGTGAGTTTCAAGGCTGATACTTGCCAACGGAGGAGTGCCAGGATGGCTTTTGTCCAAGACCGTGATGGAGAACATGCTCCAGCCTCTTCTCTATTTCTTTTCTCATCCCTGCCTTCTTGTCCTGGTCTCTTAACCTTTCTGACCTTTACTATTTTCCAATCTGTGAGCTATCTATACTTCACCCAGCCTCTCCTCCAAGTCCTTAGTGCAGTCTCTGCAGCACCCCAGCTGTCAGAGCCAGTGGCCTTGCCTCAGTCTTTGTTCCTCTTTCCCTCCCTCTCCTCACAAAGCTCCTGGTTGTCAGACTCTTTTGCCATGACTTCCCATATTTTTGCCAGTGCTTGTTTCCTCAGCCTTTGAGGTGGTCACCTCCTTCTCCTTGCAGCCTGGCCTCCAGGCAGGAGAATATCAAAAGGCCAGGATAAGATAGGTCCCATGGCCTCCGTTTGTGCACTGAGAACAACACTGGCCACCAGCAGCAAATCATGGGGACAGAGAGGATTGACCTGCAGCCCTGAGTTGGATCCAGCCTATAGCAATGATGGCTCTTCAGAAGTTTTGGTATGTAAAAGCTTGCAAAAAAAAAAGTGAAACATGCTTAAAGCAGGAGAGAGCACAGAAGAATTTAACAGCCAAAGTCAGGCAAGATGAAGACCAAACCACCATCTCCCCCACAAATGAGTCTGTGAGAATAAATTGATTAATAGCTGCATTGCAGAGGGGACCAGAAGGAAAGGAGCAAATCTGCCTCTGAGAAAGGCTTAGATAATGTGTGGTCCATGGGCCAGTGGGCTGTGCATAGGATAATGATGAGAAACAAATCATGGAACAGCTGTTCACTTGGTGGACACCATCCTTTCTGTGCCACTCATCACAGTGACTGGAGATTTTTGCAGCAACCTGGCTTTAGGGTAAATCAGAGAAGGAAGTTAGAAATTTAGGTGGTGGGGACAGGTTGTGTCCCTGTACAGGAGATGTAAGTACTCCTTTACCTCTATTTAATGAAGTCCAAAGGCTTCTTGCAAAGCTTCTAAACTATAAATTTCGCAGTCTGCTTCCATACCTCTGTTTCCCAGGTGTATCCCACTTCGCAGCCTAGTGTTCCTCTAACGTAGTTCTGTCTGCATGCAGAGCATTGTATAGATTCAAAGCAGCACCTCCTGCCGCACCCACAAATGAATAGCTGGGGCAGACAACAAGGCAGATGTGTAAGACATTTGTGGTATGAAGTGCTACTGAATAAGCAAGCAGCTCTATACTGATCTGGCTTTTTTTTCCAGATGGTCACAGCGAGCAACATCCTGCAGGGAGCATTACAATGGTCAAGTCCTGAGATGACAAAGGCTGAGTAAGTGTAATAATATCTGCGACTTGAAAGAAAGGATTGTACAATTCTTGCCAAGAGCAGATGGCAAGATAGTGTTCTTAGCCACAACTGATACCGATCTACTAGCAGGAACCACAGATCTTTATTGCAAACGTATCTTATGACAATTGATGCAATCCCTTAATCAAAGAGCCTTGACTGTTCCTCTAGTTAATTCCCCCATCCAATCGGCATTACCGGGCAGTGTCTGGTATAAGGCTTAGCCACATAAGCAGCTCCTAGATTCCTATCTCGTGAGGATGCTGGCTCGTATCATGCATTACATCAGCCCAGTCAGATTAGATAGAGAAAGGGGCTTTATTCAGACTGCCTATCAGCAGTGCCTCACGTAGGTTCTGTGACTCTTAAAGGATCAAAGGACTGATGAGTGATCCAGGTCCCAGACGTCACAGCATCAAGAGACACGCTTGTGGCACAAAAATTAGGCATATCCTCTGCTGAAAGTGCCTACCAAGGCTACAGCAACTACTTGTCTTATACATCTTAACATAAACCGTGACTCAGATTTTCCACAAGGGTCTCCTTTGGGAAATTATGTGAGTTCAATATCGTGATGAGCTCAGAGTAGGTACATGACCAGTACTGCAGGTCAGCTGATGAGGGGCAACTTGATCAGCTACTACAACTTTGCAGTCATAGACCTGTGACCTTAATCTAGACAAGAGAAACTATTTTAGCACAGATTAGCCAGCTAGAGCAAAGTTATCTCCTCATTAGCCTTCATTTCAATCTGAGTCATACCTTTAAATATGCAATAATATACTAAAATTAAAAATTTTTTTTAATATTAATGTTAGGAGGTAGCAGTTAGCACACACTAGCTAAGGGATTTTACAATAATTTCTTCTGTCCTAAACTAAACAAGTACTCACCAACCATAAGGAAATCACGCCAGTATTTTATTTTTCATTCATGCTAGCTTTCCTTTTTGTTATTTGTGCACTTTCCTTTCCCACAAAAGCTTCCATATTTGTGCTTGCTTTGGAAAGCTGTTGCTCTCCAGCCTACCATGCATAATACCAAGCCTGTGAAATTGGGTTTGCCCTTGACCATTCACTCTTGAAGCCAGCAAAAAAAGAGATAGGAAAGGTGAGGAGAGAAGGGGAGAAGAAGTGCTTTTAAAGGAAATGCACCAGTGCTGTTTTAAAATCACTTTACCCACTGTTTATAAGGGCTAGGGGGATGGTCGGGACATGAAGATCCGCATTGAGATGGTGTTGGCGAAAACAATCCTCTCCATGGGGAAAAGAGGATTCCCATGCAGAAGGACTGCTGGACTCAGGCTGACTCAATGGGCAACACCTTGAAGTATGGACACACAAGATGACTGTGGGGCAGTATGAACCTGTCCCTATAAATAGGCCCCAGGCAATCTCCAAGCATCCCGCCCCCCTCAAATTCCAGCACATATTAGAAAAATTCTGGTGGCCTCCAGGAGAGCCCAGGGCTCATGTCTGGTGTAAAGGTCGATTATGGGTACCCAGAGCAGTGTCAGGTTGATCATCCACCTCCTTTGGGCAGTGCTTGTTCCTTGCTCAGCTCCTCTGCACGCCACCAAACTTGCCCACTCAGCACAAGTCATCTTTTGTAACATGAACTAAAATGCATTCATTTCTAAAACCCACAAACTAAAAGCAAATGCGGCCTCTGAAATGCCAGTTGCACTTTTCATAGGGATGGCTTTTCCTCTTCTATCTGTATTGCTTTTCATCTTTACTGCTGGACGTTTAGGCAAACCGTCAGGGCTGGGGGGTTTCCTGTTGCTGATATTTTCTTTTCAAACAGATGAAAACTTTATCCTTGCAGATCAGGTGTAAGCTCAAATGCTGTCTGTGCCACCAGAGTCTGAATCCACCTCCGGGGCTGCAGGCAGGGCGTTTGCCTTTCCCTTTCCTTAGTTCAGCAGTTCCTAGAAACCCAAGTGCTCTTCTTTGATACTCTGCACTCTGGTTTATTAAGATTCACAGACATTACTGTTGCAAACACCAGTGGGGATAGATGGAGCCTTCACATACCAGCTGAAAAATAGCAAAGTGACATTGACTCAGAAAATGAAACATACTACATCTAGGTAAAAACCAGCTGAAAGGCAGATGTTCAAGGGGATGAGAAACCTAGAAAGTCAGAGCTCTGGAGGAGAGTTGGGAGTGGTGGAATGTGATGGATGAGCTTTGCAAGGCACTGTGAAAGGAACTGCTCAGGGTGATTTTGACCTGATATTACATGGTGATGTCAGTGGTATGTGCTGGAGCCCACTGCCTGATCACTCATGCAGGATGCCAGACCATAAAGCTGAAAGCACAGCAAGGTGAGGCATCTCCATGCTGGAGCCAGTCCAAGTAATCCTGTCTTCCCACAGGTGTGTTCCCTGTGTGTGCCACACAGTAACTCAGTTCTCTCCCAACAGTGGTAGCAGCAGAAGTGCTTCAACTGAACAAGTCCTCAGACTGGCCAGGTCTGCAAAAGCTCCTTTGTGCCTTGTGTTGCATCAAGAGAAATTCACTCAATAGTAAATCAGGAGGTGCCATTTCTAAATGTTAGTGTGCTGCAACACAGTTGCAGGCAGCAAAAGAAATTTACCCATCCTTACAATTGCTGAAGAAAGACTATAGATTCATGTTAAAAAATGACATAGCTTGTAGTGCAGTTTCATTAGGCTAACCTTTCAATATCTCTCTTGTGCTTCTAGAAAATGTTGGAAAGTACACTTCAAAGGGACATTGATTTCAGTGGAACTCAAAGTAAACCATGTGCTCAGGAGGTGGGCCAAGGCAGGACCTATAATGTCTTCTTTTAACAGTAGGTCTTGCACATTGTATTTCAAGTGTATTTTGAATGCAAACATATTTGCCATTCCTTGGGATCTGTTCTGCACAAGGACAGATTCCCTTCACCCTTCTCAAATGGTGCAAAGAGAACTTTGCTAGTCAAAAAGAGCTGGGGAAGCATTGGCACCATGCAAGCAGACATCTTCTGTTGCCTACTTCTCTCATACACAACAAAGAAACCCAAACCATGTGTGTGAGGTCTGCAGAGAGGCTCTTACACACTCCCTGTGCATAATTTCACAGGCTACAATTTTCTAGTGAAATCAAGCCACTGATGAACCTTTGTGACAGCTGTAGAAGTTAGAAAATTCCAGTTAATCCTAGTCTCAAGGAGCTTCTTGCAGGTTCTCTTTGCTTACTTCCATGAATCTGGGCTCCACGCAGGGGACAAGTACCCTCATTTCCCAGGTTTATCTTAGCTCATTAAATAAAAGCATTCTTGTGACATGATAGGAACAAAAAAGGAAAACTGTACTAAAAGACAAGTCAAACGCATATTTTGTCCCTCTCTTGCACCCAAAATACCATATAAGATGAATAAGAGATTTTGCACTAAGATTCTTTTAATTTCTTTTTGCCAGAAGCTCAGCACTAGTCTCCTTCTCCTTAGTCTGCCCTGGTTGGTTCCCTCTGTTGACAGCTGAGGTTCTCATGTGACACAAGCAACTCTCTGTGTCCAGATGTCTGGGCATCTTCCCCAACATTTTCAACCGGCAAGGATTTTACAGCAGCTTCCCTTACAGCCCCTCATCTACATCCGAACCTCTTTCTGTGCATTTTCTCAACCTCATGTTGGTATTCCTAAAGCTGCATTGCTCATTTTGAAGAAGTTTTTGAATCATTTCCAATGCTAATCTACTTTCAAAAGCAGAACACATGGAAGATGTTATGTATAAACATGGTTCAAGGCAGTTGGTGTAGCTACCTTTGATCTTATCTTTTTTCATACTTTCCTAGAGGAGTTTGGATAATGATATCTTTCTGGTGGATGTTTTCTGAGATTTTTCATTTTTTTGTTGCATGATTTTATTTTCTCCATAAAGATGGAATCCATGACTCGTATTCAAATTATTTCGATTTGCAGACATCTATCCTGTAACAGTGAAATAAAGAGTTAAAACCTACCAAAGGCTCCTTAGTCTTCACTACTTTTTATTAACTCCTTTGCTGACATGCTGGAAAGCTCAACCATGTTTTGAAAAAATCTGAAGATGATTCCATGTTGATAAACACTTAGTCCCAAGATGTTTGAATGAACAATGTCGTCTTTCTTATTCCCACCATGGTGAGCATATGTCTGGCTGCGTGGGGGTCTGAGCATCCCATGGCCCAGATTCCTTTCCTGACTTGCAATTGTTTTGCTGCATGACCTATCTTCGTCATTGGTCCCCACAGCCCTTATTGCTGTCGCCCTCCAGTCCTGGGAAAGGCACTTAACCTCTGTGAGATTCAGTCCTGACCTCTGCAAGAGAAATTCCTTCAGAGCCTGACACAAGGAGTGCTCTGGAAGCTGGAAAGGAGCTGTTTTTGCTCATTAAGGGGAGCTCAAAGGAGTCAAAAATGGAGGAGTTAAAATGGTGTACGGTCTCAAATAATCCTTTCCCTTGTCTGAATCATTCCAGACTATCAAGTAGTGGTGCCTGCTGTATGACATGCCTCTTTCCTAGCCCCTAATGAAGAACCTGATGGAGCCACACGACTCCCCACCACTCAGTGGCTGGCAGGGTCCCAAGCAGCAGACAGCTGCTCACAAGGCATTTCAGATTTTTGCCCTGTGTTCTCCAACACACAAGTATTGGTGGGGAAAATATAGAACATTTTCATGAGTCTTCATTTATCCCAAAGCTTTGCTGGACAAGCCAAGCTCTTCACAAACCCTTCTGGTGGAACAGCACCTTCTGGTGTGCTGTTTCATAATGTGGATTAAAACCCCAATTACCTGCTCTTAAAATTTCAGAATTTCTGCATGAAACCCTTCCCTACCATGAAGGAAGTTTTCTCTTCTATTTAAGGACTCTGCAGCACATTGCTGCAGGTTTCATTTTAAAATGTCTCTTTACTCCTCATAACCCCTCATGTTCTCTGAAACTCATCTCTCCATCCACGCAAGAAAGGCAGATTTACATGCCATGGTTTTGAACTCATTCATCTCCAAGAAGCAGAATGAATGCAAACAGCAATTACCCTAAAAAAATTTTCTGTCAATAGTCTCAATTTCTGTATTATATTTTGTCATGTACAGAATTGCTTCTGCTTTCCCACTGAAGATTGAGGTGAATCAGCTGAGGGAGGGGAAGCACGCATTTAATTTTAGCACTTTAGTACATTTTGAAACTAGACACAAATACTGTTATAGTGATTCCTCATATACAGTCTATTATTTATTCGTTGAGTAGGTAGTCTTCTACAGTGTGAATATATGGAGATACCTGACAGAATATTTCTTGAAAATCAGTCCATTACAATTTGTTACGCTATCACACATTTTTAACATCCTTTTTAAAAAGAATTTTTCGATTATGCCATCAAGAAACTCTCAATTTCTTCTTAACAACCACTTACAGTAACAAGATGATGTTTTCTTTTTTGCTGGATGCCAAAATAAAAAGAGAAAATAATTTAGCTTTCCTTGTATCCCTTCTGTGTGAGCTATTTGGGCCCCTGCACAATGTCCTAAAAAATATTTTCTGGTAATTCCACTTCTGGAACTGTAAGTGAATGAGGTCACTGAATCTGTGAGAGTGACAGAATATTTTTGCTATTCAAGCAAAAGGAAAAAATAGCAATAATTATTTTAAGTGTCCACTGAGCCACAAAACATCAAAATAAGAGTGAAATCTCAAACAGAGGAACAGTTTTTGGGGGACATAATGATGCTGCTGCTAGACAATTAACTGCCACATATATGCAGACTTTTCTATTTCTATTGTCTTTCTCTTATTCTTTCCTACTTTATTCTCTGACTTCAAGTGAATACCAAGGAAGCAGTCAGCTCCATCATGTAGGCTCATATTGTGTTAGATGAAAGGCACCCACAAGGTTGCAACATCCAGGGAATAAAAACACTATGAAAAATAAAATTCTACAACAAATAGATTTTTTTCCCATTTGAAATACAATGAAAGTGTTGCATTAGCAAATAATCCACTGGCTTACAAAGGTGTGACTCTTATAATTAGAGGTAGAAAAAAAATACTGTATAAACCAACTTGAGGTCAATAAAGTATTACATTACAGCTGGGTGAAATTAAATCTCAGGGTCATAGTTTTCAGATTATGGAGCTTCTAATAAAAGTTAGTGGGGTTTTTTAACTTATATTGCCTATTATATCTCAAAGAAGGAAAGCCTCAACTTTCAGAGCATCTAATTTCAACTTGCAAAATGCAGATTCTGTGCTTTTTTATTTTCCTTCTGATTTTTCATAGTGTCTTTGAAAAGATAATGCAAATATATAAATTAGCTAAGGGTAAACGTTATGACCAGTGAGCTCACCAAGAGGAAGATCTTTAAAACCACAAGACAGATAAGAAGTGGTATGTACACATGATAGCTTTATTATTCTTTCCATTAGGCCATTTACTGCTCTTGATCTGTGACAGAGCTCCCACTGATGTCAAATGAAGTCGTATGCATTGATCCAGAGGGAAGAAAATGCTTTTGTAGGAGGAAGACTTTTTTTCATTTCTCGCTGTGTGACAGAGAATTGATCCAAGTATAAATACTTGAGCTGGGGAGTTTGGCATGGCAAAGTCAAGGCCGGATCCAAAGCAGGACTTGGGCACCTTCTGGATAGAAGATCATAGAATCATAGAATCATGGAATCATGGAATCAGCTTGGTTGGAAAAGACTTGTGAGATCATCAAGTTCAACCAGTGCTTGGGTGGCCACCTACCATCTCTGATGGCCCATGCACAGGATGTGTAGGCATGGATTTGCTGCCTGCAACTAGGCTGGTGAGCCCAGGGCACAGGCTTGGCGTTGTCCATAGGTAGAGGGAGGTGAAATGAAAGAGTTCAGGCAGAAGGATGGAAACTGTGTATGTCATCAGTTCTCAGCAGCCCCATCTTCCTGCCAGTACAGGTGGCAGCTACTGGCACACAGCCCTGGTCCTGCACCCAGTGGGGCTGAGAGAGCTCTGCAAAAGATTCCAGCCCTTTTGGTGGTGACACTGCCAATGGTGAGAGCCAGCATCCAAGGGACAGCTCACTCCCCAGGGTGAGGGCATTTAAGTCCCAGCTCCTCAGGAAAGGGAATCACCATAGTCCTCCTCTGCAAACTAGACCACTAATGGAAAGGGAGATGCAAAATTTTGACAGCCAGAAGGGAAGAGATCTATAATTTATAGGCACTCAGAAAGTTCCTGTTCTCAGGAGTGTCTCTACATTTAGCCTCCAGCAGCCTTTACGTGTCTTGAAGATGATGTGGACACCATGGCAGTGTGCCAACTGAAGCCACTGATGTTGGGACAGGGTCTGAATCTGGTCCTGAGGAGGCTTCAAGGATAAGAGCTTGCTGAGGAGGGATTGTAGTAGCTGTCAGCTGGAAGGGAAGGCTCCCCACATCAGGCCTTTGGGATGCAGCAGTAAGGAGCACAAACCACACAATACTAAAAAGCACCACATATTGCAAGCCCTTTAAAGACCAGCCCAGAAAACTTTCATGAACTCTAAACCTGGCACTGTGAAGAGTTGGACATGGACAAACCTGTAAGGGGGAAGCACAGTGCAGCAGCACAGCACTGCCCCTCACAATACCCCTTGGGCTCCAGGGATTTTCAGGCCCAGCAAATTCTGTCAGCCCCCTTTGCCCTTTGAGTCATGTCTGATTCATACTCATCCCCCACATGTAAAACATTTGTTTATTTCTGTAATATATTAAAATACAGTAACATTCCATGCTTGGGGGGGGGAGCTTAGAGGGAAGGTAATGACTTACACATGTACTGTGCTACACTGGATCTTTTCCAATATCATAAATAAGAGGGAAAGCAAGATTTTACAGCTCAACCATTAATAAGAACAGTCCACTATCACATATGGAAAAACACTTTAGTCAGTAAAAGCTGACACAACAGTGTTGGCATTTAGCTGTCCTGTATGAATCATCTTCATAGAATAAATTCCAAGAGAAAATATTATATCATTAGTTGATTTCTAACCTCATTGCAGGCAGCTGGAAATAAATTTTTGCACTGGTGTGCTCTAAAACAGGCTAGCACAGCTCTAGAAATAAGTTAATTAAACTGCAGATACTGGACAAACACAGTCTATCAAGGGTTAAGCCTTCCAGGTATTCCTTTGCATTACCTGCAAGTAATTCCTTTATTGATTTTTCCTTCCTCTCCATGCTAGGTGGTTTGCAGAAAACTGAACAAACAGTTCACAGGAGTAAGCGCTCTTTTAAGAAATGGGCATAACTTGAAACTTCTTCATAGCATAAAAAAACCAGCATCCTTGGGAAGCCCCTTAACACTGACATGGAAATAGTTTAAAATGAAGGTTCAATCACCATTCAGCTCCCAGGTTTGGGTTAGCATAATAGAATGATAGAATGGTCACACTCATGTCTCTATTCCCCACTACTGGAAGGTAAAGCATCATCTTTTTTTTTTTTTCATGTTTCTGCTGCTAGCAGAAGTGCTTTTCAAAAGTGCTCACACAAAATTTCTCTCTGGGCTTGTTCATGGTCCGTATTCTCCAGTTATCTCCCTTTACGGTCTTGTGAAGCACCAAACCTGCTCTTGCTGCCCTGGAGCACCTATGGCATCATAGCTGGGAGCCTGTCTGAAGTAGGCTTCCTCCAGGGAGATGTATGGCTCTAAGGGGTGGCTCAAGTTTGAATCACCCCCAAAGGCATGAATTTTTTCTCCTTGACTTGGGTGACTAAGCTCCAAACACAAGCACCTTTTACAAAGTGCCTCGTATAGATGTATGCCAGCACCTACGCGGGATGTAAGTTCCTAAACACCTGTGTGGATCTCAGCCCCTTGGCCTTCCCAAATAAGATAGTTAAGCTTTGTGCCTGCCCATACGTGCGACACTGTTAGTAAAATAAGAGCTCAGAGTCATCAGTACTTTCTGTAACTAATCATTAATATTTCTTGCATGCATTTACCCATGCCTTGGGAGAATCAAAGGACAAGTTTTGCATAAACGTATTAGCAGAACCATCGTCACTGAACTGCTGATTTTCTTAGCACTCAGTGCATTCCTTTAAACATCCTCCAAGTTGTGCCGCTCCAACACATCACTCTCCTGTGAGCGCAGTAGATTGCACCACTATAAGTGTGTGCGAAGTCTGAGTCTGAGATAAGACTACACCTGGGGCTCAGTCTTTCCTCACTAACTCCTTCTTATATTTCCTCTTTCTAAACTAATAAAGAGAGGGGAAAATCATGACTTGGGAGGCTGCATGCTGTGAGATGCTTGTACCGGTAAATGACAAGTAGCTTTTAAAAACCGAAGGACTTGAATTCTTGTCTGAGCTTCCAGAAGGAGCTTATCTCACCCACAGGGAGCACTGATCTTCAACCTGCAGCAAACAGCAAAGCAGGCAGTGTGCTTGTCACCTCTGTTACGTGCGGTTTGGTGACACCTAGGACTCAGGGCCCAAATCTTTCTTTCCACTGAGCTTGAAGAATGAGTGAATTCAATTGTCCATGCTCCAGGGTAATAAGGGAGTTGGGTTCAACAAATAACAAAAAATGCAGAGAATAGGGGTTGAGGGAGAGAATCTGCTGGGAGGTTTGGGCTTTATGTAGCACAAAAGCAATTCTCAGATATAAGGTGACCTTGAAAGCCATTCAGCTCATTTTGACATGAGCTAATTAGCCCAGCTGGCTCCTGCATGGGAAGGAGCTCATGCCTGTGTGTGTCTAACCTGCACCTTGGATAAAACAATAGGAAATACTAACTCTGTGCCCAAGACCTAGATGTGTGGGGAGTAGCAATAGATGGTGGAAAAAGAAAAAGGGAAGGGACGTAGCAATAGCACAGATCTTTCGTTTTGTTGAGCCTCTATCTAAGCTTTTGTGCTGAGTCCAGCAGAGTAGGACAGGGGCAGGGTCCTGCCATGAACAGACAGCCTTGGGCTCTCTAATGGCTGTTGTTGCAAGTAGTCGCTATCTGTGCAGCAGAAGCACTGAAAAAAAAAAGCCAAGCCAAGCATCACTAAGTAGCTGTGATAATCAAGGGAGAAGTGCTGTCTCCGAAGTGCTATATAGGTGATGAAAACAGGAACAGAGAGGTTAGGAATATAGACAAAAGTAAATAGGTCAGTCTCTTGGGCCAAGCCATCTAATTCAGTACAAAATCGTTTGAACCCGAGCCAAGAGGCTGCTGTCTAGTGAACCTGATATATCAGTGGGGACTCTCATAATCTCAGTCACTACCCAAAAAAGAGTAAAAACATTCCCAAATACTGCTTTTGTTAAATAAGAAAGCTACAGTGACTTCCTAGCCCTATCACATTAGCATGGGAATTTCATCTGCACAGAGATTGTAGAATATTTTGGGCATCTGAAGCCTCTCGGTTCCTTTTAAGTTCACAGCGTTGCTCTGCAATAGTCTTACTAAGAAGTATGCAGCAATACATTTGCCTGGATATATAATTATATTCTGACATGATTTCTATATAAGGGCATATTATTGATTAAATTAACAAAATAATTTTTCTGTACAGTCATCTCTATATTTCACGCCAGACCTCAGATTTATTTTGGATACTGCTAGCAGGAAACTTTGTTAATGAAATAGAAAAGGGAATTGTATAAATTCTTGCACTACACTAAAGAAAAGATTTCTGAGATTTGCAACCAAATCATACTGGATTTTTTGAGAGGTTTGAGCACTTAACATGTCTTTGTTCCTTATCAACATACAGTAGAAAGGAACAAATTAGCTTCCCAGAAATTGCCTGATGGTTCTAATACCATTGATGCCAGAAGAAATGTCAAGCAAATCAGTCACCATATTCCAGAGGAATTACTGCCTGTGAAGCAGGCTATTAGACACTCAGCCTTCCTGCATGCTGCTTTGCAAGGATATAGGAGCTGGGGATTGACAGGAATATATCTGTTTTTCACCCAGACATTTTCCTCACAAATGTTGCCTAGCTAATTCATGGGGTAATTCCTCCCCCCTCCCTAACTTATGCAATTTGTTAGGTGCCTGAATGCTTTCCTTCTTTGATTAAGAGTGCAAACTTTGAGGGACAGAAACAATATTCCCTTTGTCTTTGTGCAGCACCACACACAAGAATAGGACTTGATAGGTAATTAGAATAATGGCCGTAATGGCTTAGCAAACAGAATGAACTCTTGACTGCAATCGCCAAGGATCGCTTGCCGAAGCTATTAAGAGGGTGCTACGGAATCGAGGTCGTTGTCTCTGCAGGTGATCAGTAATTTTACAACAGTGCATTGCACATGGTTTTCATCCCTGCGATAGCCAAGCATGCAGTACATTCTTTATGAATCTAATTGGAACAACTACAAATCTCACTTTCAGGTCATTCAGATAAACAGAAATGTTTACCAGGAATATTGTCTTTCCTCTGGCCAAGTAATAAGTGAGGTGATACCAAGGATTGGTTCAGGGCCTTTGATCTGTAATCCATTAAATAAAATTTATACCTCCTCACTAGTGAGAAGTATTGTTACAGAACCAAGTGGATCATTTCTGAGATGTCTGTGATGACATTTGCTGTTTCTCATGGGATCAGCAGTTTGAATCATTTTGCTTGTCCAGATAGCAGTGGAGAAGAGGGATGACTCTCTTTCAAACAGGGATAACTGCATTCAAAAGGAAAGGCACATATATTTTGAATTCCTGACCATGGTGTCTTCATCTGTAAAGTTAATGCTTGATAGGGCATGCTCTAATTATCATGATTAGGATATAAGGTGAATGGAAAATTGGTGCTATTGCCAGAGTCAGAGAGTGGTGGGCAGTAGTTCAGTCCAGCTGGAGGAGTTTGTCAGGTTTTGATCCAGGAGCATGGCCTGACAACAGATTGCCTCATCAGCGAGGTCACCAGTGGTACTAAGTCAGGAGGAGCAGTCAGTAAGCTCTAGAGCAGGGCCATCGTGCACAGGAACATTATTAAGTCAAGCAGAAGAAATGACAGGTCCTGCCCACTGGTGGAATAATTCTGTGCACCAGGGGAGGCTGGGAGCAGGCATCTGGAAAGCAGCTCTGCAAAGAAGGACCTGGGGGTCCTGGTGGCTAGCAAGGTGACCATAAGCCAGCAGCACCTTATGGCAGCAGAGAAGATCAACATCACCCCGGGATGCATGAGCAGGAGTGCAGCCAGCAGTCTTCCCTTTGCTCCTTGTTGGATTAGGAGTCCCGCTGTCCATGAGCTGGTCTGTGTATGCAAGCGTATTCCATATTTACACCATCCATCAGGTGCTACTCTGTGTGTAGCAATTTCCTTCTGGTTTCGTCAGGTGCAGTCTCTGCTCAGGCTGGGTACTCCTTAACTCATCGCAGTGGGTAACAAGGAGAGAGAGAGCTGTGCAGCAGTCTGTGCTTGCTCAGCCTGCAGATTCCTTTTGCACGAGCTAAGATTGGGCACAGAGCTCTTAAATAAGCTCTTGAACTTTCCATTCCCTTTTTGGGCTAGATTGTCCCAGAGGCTGAGGCAAATAACTACCTAGCTCCTCTCAGCGGGGCTGGGGTGGGGGTGGGGGGCATTCAGCATCTTGCAGACTCTGTCCTTCAGATACACAGTCAAAGAATCACAGAGTGGGCCAGGCTGGAAGAGAACACTGTGGGTCATCTGGTCCAACCTCCCTGCTCAAGCAGGGTCATCCTAGAGCACAGTGCACAGGATTGCATCCGGACAGTTCTTGATTATCTCCAGTGAGGGAGACTCTGCAACCTCTCTGGGTAACCTGTTCCAGAGATTACACATCTCTGGTGTGGAGAGCAGGCCTAGTTTTGGCTAACATGGGAATTTGTGCCTATTTCTCATGTGTGAGACAGGGAAAAACTCTCTATTTATATCTACCACCAACGGGATGTCACAAAAAATATCAGACTAATGAGGCACTTCGTAACAAAACCCAATTGAGACTTTTGTTATGGTCAAATCAGTTTCAATTTTAACAATTCCCTGTGGCTTGTACATGCTTGTGATTATCGTGGGCATGAGTGCGGTCACTGACTCCAAACACTGCCATCCGTTTGCATACCCCAACTTGGAGGCATTCAATCATAAACTCCAGATCTGCCATGAATCCACAAATGGGAGTTAGTCAGTTCTCACGTGCAAATGCAGGGAAGTGGAAAGCATTCAAACCCACTTGGGTATGCTTGCATAAACCTTTTATGGCGCACACTAAGAGTTTGCAATTAAGTGAAAGGAGGAAAATCTAGACTGGCCTCATGATTCAATATCAATGGCATTTTGCAGAACGTAGGGGGACTTCAAAACTGACATCAAGAGGTGGGCAAGAAAGTCATTCACCTCTGTAAGCACACCAGACCATAGTAAAATCCAGTCTGGCCAATTAAAGCACTTAGCTTCTATCTAGGTGTAAGAGACATTTGCTCAAATGTGCACTCCGGATGCCTGTGTCTGTCATTGTCTGGACTCACAGAGGAGAAAAATGAACTTATTTTGAGGTACTTTTACTTTTAAGGCCTTTTACTAAGACAAGTGTGTGAAACAGGTCAGGAGAATGGCTTCTTAAAAGTACCCATCTCTGCCCATTGACTAAGTGTGACTAGGTCTGATGACATGGCCCACACAGTAACAGATTTTACTGGAAGATGAAGAGAGACGAATAGTACCTTAGTCCCTTGAGAACCCAGTAGTGTCAGCCCTTAAAGGATTCTAGCAGGAGTGCCCGTGTCCCAGCACAGTCGTCTACACTCAGGTCAGACATCTCTCTGGCTTGCCATTGGTGTGGATCTTCTGCCAACTTTGGACAACAGTTTCAGCAGGTGCCTGCAATATCAGCATCAGCTAAGGGCCCGAAGGAGGCAGGCTGCTTCCCAGCCACTGCCGGTCCAAAATGAAGCTAAAAGGAGAGCTTTATCAGCCATTCAGGGCCATAACTTGTATATGGGATACGACCATCAAGACAAGGCAAGAACTAGAAAAGATCGGAATTGTATCTGGAGTTACTGGAAAGCCCTCTGTCCACTGATGACCCAGTCCTTTAGAGCATTTGCCACATATGTAGCCCCTTATTCAAGGGGTTAAAGTGGTTCCTTCGGCTGTGCATATAGGACAAGGTTTGCTGGATTGCATCTCTTCTCATAGATTCACTCAGCACTTTGTTACGGCATCTTGAATGCAAATGATACAGTAAAAGTTGCAAAAGTAGTTCCTACTATAAAGCCTTGCTTTCACGGCATGCCAAAAATGTTACCTTTTCAGATGGGGTGTTCCAAGGTTGATTGGAGTCCAAAGGTCACTGCTAAAAAGTCAGAGTAAAAGGATTTAGTTAGTTGTGAGCTATGGTTGTCCCTGTGTGTGATGGGAATTCACTCATTTTCAACTTCCTCTACTGTTTTTGGAAGCATGAACCACAGACTGGTGTGGTAAAAACCCAGTATGGGATAACATGAGCCACCAGGATGAATTGATGGATCAATCTTTATATTGTTGAAACCCTGTCACATTTATAAGCATCATTGTGAACCCAGGACCAAACCTGAAATGGCACGGAAATTAAAGTCTAGACATTTTTCAAATCTTTCCTGATAAGGCTGCATATGAGACACTGGCTTGGCTGACAGCATGAACTTTAAAGCGACATCACATACAAAGCATCTTTCAACATTGCATCCTTCCCATGGAAATCATCAGTCATTCTAAAAAGACTTAAAAATGGCTTAAATGCTTTAAGCACCTAGAAGACTTAATAAGGATTTAAGTTGGCTCTAATGCTTACATTGTGCTACCTCAAAGATTTAAGGCAGCTTAAATGCTTATGTGCCTTAAGAAGTTAGTGTAACAATCATTTTGTCTTCACAAAGCCCAAATAATCAGGATTTATTTGGTGAAACACTTCAGGGAGGTCTTCAAATCACTTTTTTTCTGAGACTATTAGAGACGTCTTCATAAAGGGTTACCTGGCAGCACCTGCCTAGAGTTCTGCCCGCCTACCTAAATATCCACCACTTTGGCCTGGCACCCAGCACCTCAGTATTTAAAGTTTCTCCCATCCAAGCATGTACAATGCTGAGTGCCTGAGAAAAGCTCTTATCTCCTTCTTGTTCCTGTGGGAAACTGAGGCAGTGTCAGGCTGAGGGATTTGCCCAAGATGGTATAGGAAGCCTGATGCAATGCAGAAACGTGAACCCAGGTCTCCCACCCACTAGGTTCTGGTGGTGCTGAGTCTCCCTCAGCACCTCAACAGCTGTACTGTCTTCACAGTTCCTTTTCTTTTAAAGCATGACCCTTAACTCAGCTCCATGGGCAAGAATGCACCAACGGGAGTTTGGACTATTATTCCTCTAACTTGGAGCTGCCCCTCCACTTTTGTGGTACCCATCTATTTCCTTGTGGCCAAAACCTACTTCTGCTTTAACCCCAGTCTCCCTCCCCTTTTTGCTTCATCATACAGAAGCCATGAAGGCATTTTTTGCCGTCTGGGTGGAGCATCTTCTGAGAATTTTTCTCTCCTTCCCTCTGAGAAGCCAGCTCCACTCAGGAACTTTTCCTACTGCTGGAGTTTGGGACTGCAATCTGGACATGGGCCTAGGCAACCCTGTTTCAGCAGGGTACTTGAACTAGATGATCCCCAGAGATCCTGTCCAACCACAACTATTCTGGTACACTGTGATGTGTCGCACATGCCTCAGCATCTCTTTCCCTGAGTATTTTCAAGTAATTCTAGAGGAAGCTCATTTCTAGTGCCTAGTTTTACTAGTTGACAATGATATTCCACAATATCTGTTGGATACTGATTGCAGTCGGCCTGGAGAGAAGAGCAAACATCACGGGATGGGAATGTGGTGGGCTCAGGAGGCACAGCTCTGGGAGTAATCACTGGCAATAGTCCCTGTTTGCATGCACTTATTTGGATGTACAAAGCCACTTCTTCCCCTTCTCTGACACGTTCTCTGGCTTGCTCTTCTCAGAAATATCTTTTATGTAAAACAATCAGTGCAGCCCCACAGAGCAAATTTGGCTCTAGACACAGACAAAATGGATGGATACCTACGGGAGAGGGATGTCTTGAGGCAGGGAGGAGGGAAGTGGCTAGCTCAAGTTCTGGGACCCAGCTCTTATTTTGCCTGTGTCAGAGCCCTAGAAACCGAAGAGGCTGCTGCAGGGGAGGTTGGGATGTAGAGATGAGCAGGGGTGCAGCCTCCCAGGGCAGCAGGAGCTGCTCTGCTCAACACTCATGACCTCTGGGCAGACGTAGCAATCTCAGCTCTCTGTCTAGACTTCTTCTTATTGGTTTGGTTTTTTTTTCCCACTGCCACTGCATTCAGCCTTGGCCTGGCCTGTGCCCCTGATCCTTGGAGTAAAACCATTCATTTTTGCATGTAGTGCTGCATAACTTAACCTGGTACTGCCTCAGACTGAAATTACTGGTCCAAATTCAGCTCTGATACATGAGTACTTGGCTTCTTACATTGTTCTTCTGCAGCATTTCTCCCTGAGGCCAGCAGAGCTATACTAGTCCAGCCGGGGGCACATTCAATGCACTGCAGTTCATTCATTAGAAGTTTGTTCTTCATCCTTGCCAGTTCAAAGGCAGGGGGACGGGGAAACGCTTGGGTCTGCACAACCGATTTGCTGTTGCCTGGCTGGCTGCTGAAACAGCACAGTGCAGAAAGATTCCCATGGGATTAACCATGCATTCAGCGTGCCAGGAGTTCTCACAGCTCTTAGGATGGGGGAAGCATCCTTACAGGCAGCGAGACATTCACAGAGCCCAGCCAGAGTGCCCCAGCAATGATACGACTTGTTCTCTGTGGACATCACAAGCAAGAGTTTGTCAATATTGCGTGGGCCAAAACATTTGAGCTGAATTTGTTTTGCATATGTTGTTTTGAATATGCTACCAAGAAATGGCCCTTTTCTGGCTTTTCTCCAGTGCCTGGGACACATCCCGTTCCTCCAGCAGGCCTCGAATTGAGCGTTACGTGGAAAGCATTGGCATCATGAATAGCCACAGCACAAATTCCTCGTGTCAGGTCTTCTGTAACTTATGTCCACTTTGTGCCAAATGGCATCGGGAGCTGCTTTTCTTCTGAGGGGAGGTTTCAAACATAGGACAACCATTTGGGTATGTAATTGGGGTATGTACCAACTTTCCATATTTAATTTTAGTTAATATTTAATAATGGTCTCATAGCTATAATGTCTTCATCTTTACTGTTAGAGTTTCACTTTAAAATTACCTACTGCTCTGATATTACTAAATTTCCTGTATTTTTTTTTAAGTAAGGGCTTTGGAGGAGCAAGAAAGTGGTGAGCACAGATGCTTATTGTAATGGCCTTATTTTCTGTGTTTGAACATACAAGATAGACATCCACTGTGTGGGCTGAGTAACAGGTGATACATATTCAAGTAAATATATACACCTGCAGAGGAATGTGGAAACTCTTCTAGGGTTTATTTAACACAGTAGAGAACTGTGACATTACTACCCATCCAGAAAAACTAGAGAAACTAGCTCCAATCCTTTAGAAAAAAAGCAGATGAATGGGGCTTTGAGTGCTTTCAAAAATGATGGGGAAAAGTGAGGGATCTGAACAACTTACTGCCTTCAAATGTTGCTGCTAAGCTGCATGAGTTGGGAACTAGTTTCATTTTGAATAGTGCCTTTCATGCAAATCACATCTCTGTATGCTTCAAGGCTCTAATTAGAGTGTTATGACCAAAAGAAAAAGAGAAATCAGAGATAGGAACAACTGTGGGTTTAGATAAGCTTTGAGTAAGATGGGAGAGGCAGTGAAGCAGAGAGCTAATGTCATCTCCCAGTAGGGGTCAAGAATTTAAGCTCAGGGTATGCAGGATGGGTGGGCCCAAAAGGAATGCCAAATGATTTAAAATAGCAGAAGGAGCTAATGTACAGGATGAGCTGCCATGGGGGAGAACACAAGCAGCTGGTAGAACAAGATTTTTTGTCATTTTTTTGTTCAAATGAGTTACAAAAGGCAGGGAAAAATACTCAGAAGCGAGTGCAGAGGGGACAGATTTGTGCAGACTTCTTAACTCGGTTGTTAGATGGGCTGTCTTCTGGAGCATGCTCCTGTGTGATTAGTTCTTGAATTAATTAGAAAAATAACAAGTGGCCCATCCTCTCTGTGGTCAGTGCTCTGAACCTCACTAGCACTGGTGCACAGCCCATTAGCAAAGGACTTGCAACATCAAACCCTCCAAAGGCTTGCTGGTGAGCAGGATGAGTTCTGTGAGCCTTTAGCAAGTATCCCAGGGATAAAGACCTAGGCCTGTGAGGATCAGACAGCGTGGCATACCGGAAGGAATTTATGGACCATCTAGACCAGTGGACAATACCAACAGATTTCAGCAAGCTTGCTTTTTTAATCACACTGGAGAGCACTGGCATTGCTTTGAACTGCCTGGTGCTCATAGTCTCAGGATGTGCTGTTTCCCAAGGGCCAGCAAGAGGGAACTTGCAAACTGCTGATAGCCAGGAAAAAAAGTATGCAGTTTGGCTTTGCAGCTTATTTTCTTAAGAAGACGGTTTGGGGTTATGTTTTACCCCCTGAATTTTCACACATAACTACATTAGTGTAATGACTCATGTCTGTGCATTTACAAAGAAACAGATTCCGAAGGAGTTTATGGATTTGTCATCCAAGTGCTGAATCTCTGAGGATGATCCTTACAGATCATTATGAGATACTGTATCCGCTCGTGGAGACAAAACTTGTTCAGCTTTTCCAAAGGAGTGAATAAGAGTCATGTGTATTGTAACCTGTTGCAGGACTTGATGGGCAGTAGCAAGGGCTGGGCTTGTAGTGCCCAGTAGTAAGGGTACTATAAACAGTCCAGCTTGAGCTCAGAACTGGGGGGAAAACAGGTTATGCTGTCTAATGAGCAGGCATTCTCAAAACATCCCCAAAAGGGAGTCAGGTAATAAGAAATGCACTTATGAAAGGGAAACAAAGGAAATTTGAACAAGGTAGGTGAACAACATTGTAATAACAAAGGTCTAAGCTGCGACATTTTCACTTTCTCTTTCTTTGGAATGTAACTGCTCAGCAGTTTCCCCGCTCCTGTGTAACCTTCACTGGTGGTTTCAGAGTTAGTGTTGCAGGGTAGCAAGGACCCAGCTGCAGATTTGTGCTCTGTCCTGTGGTCCTCGCTGCTGCTGCTCCACCAAAGATGCTACAGTGTCTTTGCTTTGCAGCTCAGATGGTGAAAGCTGTGGGGTTAGGTTGATTCTGCCAATCAGGCCACCGGGCTTCTCATGTCACCTGGGAGCAATGGAGGTGCCCCAGGTTTGGGTCCACTGGACTTCTGGGCCTCCAGGGCGATACATGGCAGCAGCACTTTTGCTGGAGTCTCATCCATCAAATTTACATGCGTATTCACTGTCTAAAGAGAAGCTCTTTAAAATGGGAATTTATTTGGCTTTCTGTAGCATGTGCACTGCATCTCCACCTGACCGCAGAGGTTTGCTAAGGACATAGATCCCAGTCCACTAGTTAAATCAGTTGAGGTATTTGCTTCCAGAAATGTTTGGTGCTAGAAGAGAGGGAAAGGGTCCTAGAACTGGGTATATTTGGAGTACATAATTCAAGGATTTTTTTTTTCCTGCTAATCTTCGGCTCAGTTATGGCAGTCAAGGTGCACATTGTTCTGAAAAAGCAGTGTTTCTTTTTGGGATGTTTATACCCATCAGCTTTCATTTTCATCTGATGTCACTTTGCTCTTGTGTTAAATAAAAGGAAATAACATGTTCAGCTGAAAATCTCTGTGCTTCTTCAGCTGACATGTTTTATATTATCTCAAGTCATTCTGTCAGATTCCTTCATATTTACCATCACTCTCACCTGAGCCTTTTCATCTTTCAGTCTCTTCTACTCCTCAAATCTCTTTATACCTCCTTCTAGACTCCTTCAGACTGTTTTGACCTTATCTCTGAAGTGCCTCACAGGTTTTTCTAGTTTCAATTAACCTGGACAAATTGATGCCTTCAGCATATTTCCTTTTCTCTTCCCCTCCTCCTGCTCTGCCCACCAGAACACCTGTAACTATTTGCTGCCTTTGCCATATTGCAAGTGAACTCTTGCTTTACACTCTTGTTGGCAATTTTTATCTAGGACTAAAGTTTGCCCACATGCCTGCTCAGTTTTCTAAGGAGCATTTTTAGAAAGCTACTGAGCAGCTAAATCTCATTTTGGATCAGTTCTTCTCTTTGCTGCAGAGGAGCTAAAGGATGATGGGAGAGGCAAAGTCTGCCCTCACTGAAGCCATGCTGGCTGGCCTGCTGCATTCACCAGGTTGTTTTAAAGCAGTGTTCCAGTTATCAGTTCTGCCAGTACTTCCTGTTACTGATTCAAGACTTCTAGCCCACATCTTTTATTTTCTAGGCTGGGGCAATCTGGTTTCTATTTTCCACACTGGTACTGTGCTTTGGAGGGTCCTAGCGGTCCAGAGAAAATTATCCCAAATTCCTTTAGGACTTAGGGGGTATGTTTTTACTGGCAACTCAGTCTTGTATTGATTCTAGCCCTTGGTTGTCTGATACATGGTGCAAGGAGGAGGAAAGAAAAGAGGCCTGATCCTCCAAAATGTGCCAGCTTTCAGCCTGGGAAATTATATCTGAGATCCTGCCTCAAAGGTCATCCCCAAGAGCTCAGAGTTGTGATGGAGAATGCTTCTGGAGGGAGAGGCAGCTGCCCAGAGGGCTTCTGCAGAAGCAGCACCTCCTGGTGATCAGAGAGCTTGGCTCCACCTGGGACAAAGGAGGACTTGGTCCAACACAGAGGAGAGGAGAGGACTGACAAGTGTCACCAGGCTTTGCTGGAAAGATGGGCCACATTTGCTTCACCCAATGCATTTCATCTGTCATAGTCAATGGTTAGTGACAAACACCAATTCCTCAGGTATTGCTTCTTTCAACCTACCAGTTTTAACCATTTCTCCTGATGAATTCACACATTTGAACTGGGTAGGGAGTATACCAGCAACAGTGGAAAACCCATGGCTAGAAAAACCCTGCATCATGGTTTTTTTTTTTAGTGGATACACGCAAAGGATAGAACTTCACCAGAAAAGGGACTCTTTGGTGTGGTTTGTGGTTGTGCTCATAGGAACAAGGGGCAAAAGGAAGAACTTCTGTGTGATAGCTGCAATTTACCAACCAGAGACTCTCACGAAGGGCCATTTACCCTGTGAAACACTGTAAGATAGAACACATTCCCACAGAACATGGCAGATGCCATTCAAGGACGTTCCTGCTCTAACTTTTTTGTTTCTGTTAATACAAAATTCAAAGACACAGAGCATTGAAACAATCCCTTTACTGTGTGATTGCCCATGGGTATATGCAGATGGCATGACTGCCCTTGTGCTGGGGTATTGACAGACAAGTTAGCTCTTATTTGGAAGCTGTTCTTAAAACCTAGCTCCATGTAGACCTCCTGGTTACATGGTTGTTGCAGTATAGGATTGTGTTTTTCTCAGTATGAAAGAGAGGGAATTCCCTCTGTCTAGTTGACAATCTCTTTCTGCGAGACAGATACAGAGGACTGGTACAAAGAATGGAAACTCCCTGTTGCTGTAGTATTCAAAGGCTTTGGCTTTGCTACATGTAAATAAATAACTGAAATGTTCCATCAGTCCAGTAGCACGGGGAGTGAGAACAACGTATGACCAGATAATTAAGTGTCTTGTCTTTAAATAAGAAACAAAGTATTTTTCAATAGAATCTGCTAAACCAAGTGCCATTGCTTGTCTGGCATGCTTTGGGGGCTGTGTTTGGTATTTTGTGACAAGTGATTGTGTGGGGATTTTGCTGGATGCAAACACTGGAAAAGAAATTGGTTGGGTTTTTTTTTTTTTTTTTTTGCTGTTCTGGCTTACTCATCCCAGCTATGACTTTTTCAGTCCTGTTGAGAACCTTAGAGACCATGGGTAACATCATCCAGCTCCGCCCTGGGTCAACATGAAGAAGAAATAACACACATGCAGCTCCTCATAGGCACAGGTATTTATGTCATTCCCCTATGTCCCACAGGGGAAGTAGAGGAACCATTCTCCACCTTCTCCAGGCAAAAAAGTGTTGTAAGCAACAGAGGAGCATCCTCTGGCCTGGCTTCACCCTCTAGATCTTCCACTTGGACACTCTGAATTGCTCAAAAACAACCTCCAGGACTAAATGCAAGATTCTGGAATTTGAGAATGAACTGTGCACAGAAATCAAAACTCTTCCTCAGCTGACCTTTTACATTATGACCTACATAGTATCAAGCATTTTATTTTATTTTATTGTGTTGTGCAGCAAAATTGGCCAAACCTCTAACTAAAGTAATTAACCTTAGTAAGATAAACAGGATACAGAAAAAAGAGAAAACAACCAACTGTAAAGGACAGTTGTGTCTTACTAATCTACTATAATTCTTTGCACATTTCAACCAATAAAGGCAGATGTACCATTTTGGCTTGGATATTTATGAATGAACAGGACAAAAAACAAACCCCAAAGAAGGGTTAAATAGTGAGATAACAAAAATTGCTAATTATGCTTTACTTCCAGATGAGTGAAGGCTGTAGGGAATTATGCAGGGACTTAACAACTCATAGCCACCAGAGCAGCACAGTGCTATATGAAGTCCCCAGATACCAAAAGCAGCCTGATGAGTGCTGAGAGGAATGCCAGGAATACTTAGGCATATCTCACACGGGGTTTGACATGCATCAAAACCAGTCTGAAAACAAAAGCAAAGGGACTCTCCTATTTTTCTTTCATGCTGCCTCAAAGCTTCCAATCAATCACACAACTGCCTCCTACAAACCACTCCTGAAAATGTCTTTTGATTAATACATTTTTTTTCAAAAGTAGCAGAGAATAGTCTGCTCACAGTGCTCTCCTTTGTGGTCCTGAGTCTGACTCTGCCAATTTATACCTTGAGCTTGGAGGGTTCCCTCGATATATCTGTAAAACCTGGCTGCATCAGTCCTGCTCTGCTGGCCATGACTACTGGCATGAAACTGGAGCCCAACAACTTGAAAAAGGATCTGATGAATTTTTTTTTAATATATGTGCTACAGAATTACCTAACTATCTTGGACCACTATGCCATTAAAAATCACTGAGATAGATGGCCCTTAATGAGTGGCTTAGAAATTAAAATCTGATATCCTTTCTTTCTTAAAAAGTAAGCTTTTATCTCATTTTTTCAATGTCAAAAACCAGTTGTGAAGAGAAAAATAGGAGAGCATCATTTGAAATATTACTCCCTAATTGTTCCTTTAAACATTTCTCGCATTTGCATTTGAAATATTTGTCTCCAATTGCACTAGCAATTGGACAGGAGGGTGGATGGATCCTGGCTCAATGTCAGGTGACAATTCCCCTTATTCCAAGCAAAACTTGCTTGGCTGCATTCACCACTCACACCAGATACTTTATGATCCCCCTAAATACCAAATTATTGAGCTGTTTTCCAGCCATTTGGGCCTGTTATGCAATGGCAATCCCTGGAAATCCCAGGTTCAGAGCAGAGACACACCTGGAGCGTTTGAGAGACAAACAGCTGTGACTGGGAATTTGCTCCTGAGCTCCCATCTTCTTTTCAGCCCCTCTGCGGCCTTATAAGCAGAGGGGAAAAAGTTCTCTGCTGGGGTGCCAGATTCTCTGTCCGGCTGACAGGCGTAATCTGGTGCACATCGCAGTCCCAGTTTGAAGATCGCATGTGATCCCCGACAGCCGCGGCATCTCCCGCCAGCTGCCTCCATGGGCAGAAGTGAGTATGTTAATAAACACCCAAATGAAAGGAAGTTGTTGGGTTGTAATTAACATATGCCATTAGTATCTGTCGCTTTGGCCAGCCGCAGCAGACAGGCTGAACCCATACATACAAATGAGTGTCTGCCTGAACTGCGGGGAGGGGAGGGAGAGATGATTTCATTGTGAGCGTCTGGTGCTGTCAGCAGCTTTAAATCACACGGGTACTTACTAACAAAAACAATAACGACCATTGTGTCCCAGAACAATAATAGGGCCTTTAAAACCTTGTTTTATTCAGTAAACAGTTCTAAA
>NW_020955440.1:617037-619606 GCF_003031625.1 Empidonax traillii | reverse complement strand
ATGAGTGTCTGCCTGAACTGCGGGGAGGGGAGGGAGAGATGATTTCATTGTGAGCGTCTGGTGCTGTCAGCAGCTTTAAATCACACGGGTACTTACTAACAAAAACAATAACGACCATTGTGTCCCAGAACAATAATAGGGCCTTTAAAACCTTGTTTTATTCAGTAAACAGTTCTAAATGTTTGCTCCTTCTCTTCTTTTCACCGGAGATGCTTAATTTAAAAGGCATTCCAAAGGAGAAAAATAAAGGTCTGGCCCACCAAAGGTATTTTCAATGTGGTTCATCTGTACCTAAGGCCCTTTCACAACGCTTCCTGGTGCTGCTGCCAGTGGGACAGGTGATGGCGGCAGTTCCGTGGGAATCACATCAACCCACTTCTGATTAACATCACCAAGGGTTTCTGGAAGGTCGATAAGGAGCCCAGAGCCTCCCACACTGGCTGGGATTGTTTCACTGAAGAGGTGATGGTACTATTCTGCTTTCATTAGCAATAATTACCTTTGTTGGGCTGTGCACTGCCTACCTCGCCAATTCCTCTCTCTTAGGGTGCTTGAAGATTAAAATGCACAGAAAACCTCCTGCCCATTGGCACTGCCAAAGACCTCCCTGTTAATTGCTATTGCTCTCTTCTTGCTCCAAAGAGATGTGTCAGGAACTGAAGGCTTGGCAGGTTTTATCCTCTCTAAAAATGAAATCTCTGCAAGTTCAATAAATAATGATAATTTATAACCCCCAAATATATTGTTGTAAGTTAATTGTAATTCTTTTTTTTTTTTCTTTTTCCCGCAACTGTCTTAGTCTTCCTCTATGTTTTTAAATGTTTATTTACATAAGCAATTAGTTCAAGGACCACCACTACCAAATCCACTAGATCTAGGACTGCAAACGTGATTCTGCTGAATTGCTAAACTGCTGCATAAAACAACAAAGTCAGAAGCATCTGGGCTGTGTTCCAAGACATGGGACTTATATGATCACATTTTGCATCTTGGTTCAGTCTGACAGAATATTTTCCTACTTTTTGTGTTAAAAGAGCTTTAAAGGTCTCTGCAGGAGTTTCTCTATAGAGGCATTTGAGATGGCAGATGATAATTAGATATTTCTATAGCACAGAAAATATTTTCTTTGCATTTCCTAGTTCGCAGGCAGAGCTGTGGTCAGCAACCCTGTGTGACTCAGCCTCTCATCTTTCTGCTTTTAAAACCCCACAGTTCTCCTATTTATTGACATTTTTTAAAAAAAGTTTTACTGCCTCTGAAAAAATCCTGTTCTGTTGTCCTTGCTCCCAGCTTTCTGCAACAAAGCTGCTGCTGTCTCCGGTGGAATTTGTGTCCAAGTAGGCACTGCAGAGAAACCATAGGATTCGTCCCTGGTCAACAGGTCCAGAAGGATGCAGCTGATGCTCCCCAAAACGACCTGGGAAAAGCCTCTTCAGCTAGCCCTGCTCCAGGGGATAAGAAGAAGTCCAGATAGATGAGAAAGTTGACAAAGAAATTGTTCCATTTGATGGTTTTCCTGAACATCATTTTATAAAACCCACAGAAGCAGTTGGGGCAATACATCCTCCCCTGCAGGCAGGGATGGACCAGCCAGCTTGGATGTGCCCAGCATCACAGTATGCAGAATGGAGCTCCAAAGTGTTTTGTTTTGTTTTGTTTTTTCCCCAGGCTTTACACCTTCCATCTTATCCCTGAATGTAATCCCCCTATTTTCCTTCTGCTTGATATCATGTGGGCAAGAAGCCGGTGCAGCCACCCTGCATCATTGGAACTATGCCTTGGTTGTCCTTGCCATCCTTTACTGCACCTACATCAGTCAGTGCCATCTACTGAAAACAAGACCCAGACTGACACCCAGATCTCTTCAAGGACCCATCACTAGGTCCTGGCCCTACCTGGCCTCTACCTCACATGGGATCAGAGGGCTGCAGCCTGTATGACCAGGCTTGCTTTGGTGCCACTGCACTGCAAGATGGCACTGGAACAATGTCTTCAGATGGGGACCTCAATAAGCTGTCACATTTTTGGATGGAGAAATATCCCTGTAGTGTCACATCATAAAGGTGCCACCTCTTGCTAAAAGATTTCAACAGCATTTTTTTCTATCTTCAAAAATGGGTTAGGAAAAAAGCAGTGGATTGGGCACCCACAGTTAGAGTCCAACTCTTTTGAAGACTTCACCCAGCCTAAGAATAGAGTTAAGAAGCATTTTTTAACATCAAGGAAAAGGAAATAGTCTTGTACTGTGGATGTTTTACCCCACATAAAGTCCCACTATTTGTAATAGGATTCCAAGGAAGAAAAGAAGACAGAAGTAGGAGATACAAGGGGTGGAATCAGGGACAGACCCTCTGGGAAGAATATAGGGATATTATCAGAGTATGCATAAAAAAAAGTAAGGCCAAGGCCCAGTTGAAATTAAATCTAGCTAAAAATGTCAAGGATAACAAGAAAGACTTCTTCAAGCATATCAACAACAGAAAGAATACTAAGGAAAATGTGGGCCCACTACTGAATGGAAAAGGAGGTTGCAGAGCAGGCTGAGATACTGCACATCTTCTTGCTTCAG
>NW_020955440.1:577818-616762 GCF_003031625.1 Empidonax traillii | reverse complement strand
AAAAAGTAAGGCCAAGGCCCAGTTGAAATTAAATCTAGCTAAAAATGTCAAGGATAACAAGAAAGACTTCTTCAAGCATATCAACAACAGAAAGAATACTAAGGAAAATGTGGGCCCACTACTGAATGGAAAAGGAGGTTGCAGAGCAGGCTGAGATACTGCACATCTTCTTGCTTCAGTCTTCATGACCAAGGCCAGCCCTCAGGAATCTCTGACCCAGGAGACCAGGGAGAAGGTCTGGAGAAAGCCCATGGGCCCTGATGGGATGTATCCATGAATGCTGGGGAAGCTGGCAGATGTCATTGCTAGGTCACTCTCAATCACCTTTGGAAGGTTGTGGCAATCAAGAGAGGTGCTTGACGACTGGAAGAAAGCAAATGTCACTCCAGTATTAAAAAAGGGCAAGAAGGAGAACCCAGGGAACTACCAGTCTGTCAGCTTCACCTTAGTCCCTGGGAAGGTGATAAAGTGACTCATCCTGGAGTCCAGGTAAATGGATGGATGACTGGATGGATGGATGGATGGATGGATGGATGGATGGATGGATGGATGGACTGACAACGAAGGATATTCTGTGAAGGTGTCCATGAGCCAGCAGAGCACCCTTGTAACCAAGAAGGTCAGAGAATCACAGAATCAACCAGGTTCAAAAAGACCCCTGAGATCATTGAGTCCAGCTCATGACCCAACACCACCCTGAAAACTAGACCATGGCACTAAATGCCATATCCAGTCTCTTCTTAAATACCTCCAGGAATGGTGAATCCACCACCTTCCTAGGCAGCCCATTCCAATGCCTGATCACTCTGTTTGTAAAGAATTTCTTTCTAATGTCTACCCTAAACCTCCCCTGGCACACCTTAAGATCATGCCCTCTTGTCCTACTGCTGGTTGCCTGGGAGAAGAGACCGGCCCCCACCTGGCTACAACATCCTCTCAGGTAGTTGTAGAGAGTGATGAGGTCACCCCTGAGCCTCCTCTTCTCCAGGCTTAACACCCCCAACTCCCTCAGCTGCTCCTCATAGGGCCTGGTGCTTGAGTCAGTTCACCAGCCCCACTGGCTTTCTTTGGACACTCTCTACTCCTTCCTAAACTGAGGGGCCCAGAACTGAACAGAGTACTCAGGGTGTGGCCTCACCAGCGCTGAGTACAGTATATCACTTCCCTGCTCCTGCTGGCCACACTGTTCTTGATGCAGGCCAGGATGCCATTGGCTTTCTTGGCCCCCTGGGCACACTGCTGGCTCATGTTCAGCTTCCTGTCAATCCAAACTCCAAGGTCCCTTTCTGCCTGGCTGCTCTCCGACCACTCTGTGCACAACATGTAGGGGGTTGTTGCGGCCAAAGTGCAGGGCCTGGCACTTGGTCTTGTTAAACATCATATCATTGGATGAAGCCCATTTATCCAGCCTGTCCAGATCTCTCTGCAGAGCTCTCCTACCCTCCATCAGATTGACACTCCCGCCCAGCTTGGTGTCATCAGCAAATTTACTAATGGTGCACTCAATCCTGTCATCCAGATCATCAATAAAGATATTAAACAGGACTGGGCCCAGCACTGGTCCCTGGGGAACACCACTAGTGACCGGCTGCCAATTGGATGCAGCCCCGTTCACCAGCACTGTCTGGGCCCGGACATCCATCCAGTTCTTAACCCACCTGTCCAAGACATGGGCTGCCAGCTTTTCCAGGATCCTGGGGTACAATAGGTGATTCTGTGAAAATTCATCTGTTTTAAACCAAATACTCAGGTCAAGACCTAAAACCGAGGTAGCTTTATGTTTTCATTGGTTTTATCCAAAAAACACCCCATTTTCTGGGTATTGTGAATTTTGTTCAATCTTTTGATGATGTTGTTTTGACTTGGGAAGCTGTTTCACCCAGAAGCAGTTGTTCGGATACATGGAGTTCAAAGGCACAATAAGAGGTTGCCAGTGAGAAGTTCCATTAGGAAGCAGATTTAATCTTAAAATAAGTATATTCATCATTGCTTAATGTATTTAGTGCTGTGTCGAGGGCAACCCATTATGTGAGGTGGGGATACAGCTCCAGCCTCATACATTTCATGCTCTCCATTGCATGAAACTTCCATCCGTCTGATCCAGGGCTGCCTCCATGCCTCCAGCACTGACATGTGCCTGGCCCCATGGTGTGCACCTGCAGCCCTTTAACCACCAAGAAATATCCCTGCAGGGAACGGGTAGCTGTTTTCTGCCAGTCTGGCTCAGTGGTTCATCCCACCCCTGTACTGCTGATGGAGAGGGGACCAAAGTGCCATGGAGCCTGGGCTTCTCATGGAACTCCTGTGTGATGCCCTTGGCATCTGTGGGCTTCTTTCATGCTCTGAGTTAAGCAATCTTGAATGGGAGATTTGTAGGATCAGTCCTTACATTTCCACCCTGTGGTTTCCACATATTCCAGTTTTTCAGGTTTCTGGGGAGCAGTTTGACCATGTTGGATGCAGCACCAGGGAACAAGCAGGTCTTGTTAGCTTCAGAAAGTTTCAAATGTTTACTTTTCCCTTATTTTGCATATATTAGAGTATCTCAGTGTGTTTCTCCATCCAAATTTTTGGCATAGTTGAAAATATACATTTATCATTCCAAAGGTTATGAGTGATGATAAGCCCTAACACACTGGAAGCTAAAACAATCTTGCTTTTCCTTAATATCAACCATCTGCTAGAACCAGATGACAGACAGTCAGATGTCAGTTTTCTTGAACTGATGCATCTCCACAGGAAAATGCACATAAAGCCCTATTTGCTACTCTGGAGAGAAAAGCTTCATCTCCTGTGTTTGCCACCTTTGTGAGAATGAACGTCACAGCCTCTGCTCTGGGGCATTGCCACCTGGAGCCTTGCTGGACACCCTTCAGGAACTGGTGTCCCCAGTGCCCTTGGGGTGGGGCAGCCACGGTTTTCATGGGCAGACCCCAACACAGGAAAAGTCAGAGTAGCACCACTTTTCCCACAGGATGCCACCTCTACTGCACCACCAAGAGCTGTCAATATGGTAGACAGAGCTCAAAACAAGGCCAGACCTTTCGTCACAAGGAAACCAGATTTTCTCCTGAAACTAATCTTTTGCTGTTGTTGTTTTAATGTTCTTTACGTGAAAAAGGGGACTTCAGAAGGAAGGATAAAATAGTTCCCTTTAGGCTTTTTAATTTCATTAGAGGAAACCAGAAGGTTACGGAGGCTGGTATAAGAAGCAAAGTAAGACAAAAATATAGCGTTTTTAGTACTGTAATATTTTCTTTATTAAGTTTTTTGTTGCTGTGAAGAGAAGTTGAGGGTCTTTGTGATTTGTTTGCATTTCTGTAACACAATCATGTTAGTGATCTAGTTTCCAGTTCCTGAGACTCCCAAATTAAGTGCAATATCACTTGACAGACCCCATAAAGCATCATTGTCTGGAATCACAGGATTGCATGAAAATAGTATATTTGATTTTTTGGTAAAAATTTAAATTTTTCTTCTAAAACTGTGACAAACCCCCCCCCCCCCCCCATATATACAGAGTGGAAAAACAACCTCTCAGCATTGGGGTTTTTTTTGAGAAAATGGGTAGTTTTTAACATATATTTCCTAATTTCAAAGGGACATGACTCATATTTTCTTGCATGCTTGGGTGTGACAGTACCACTTGGTAACACACAGACACAAGTGTGGCAGCTTGAAAATGCCAGTTCACAGAATAACAGAATATGCTGAGTTGGAAGGAACCCAAAAGAATCACTGAGTCCAACTCCTGGCCCTGCATGGGACCATTCCCAAGAGTCATACCATGTTCCTGGGAGTATCATCCAAACGCTTCTTGAAGCCTGTCAGGTTTGGTGCTGTGACCGCTTCCCTGGGGAGCCTGTTCCAGTGACCAACCACCCTCTGGGTGAAGAACCTCTTTCTAATACCCAACCTAAACCTCCCCTTAGTCAACTTCGGGCCATTCCCTCAGGTCCTGTCACTGGTCACCACAGAGAAGAGATCAGTGCCTGCCTCTGCTTCCCCTCACGAGGAAGTTGTAACTGCAATGAGGTCTCCCCTCAGTCTCCTCCAGGCTAAACAACCAAGTGACCTCAGCCGCTCCTCCTACAGCTTCCCCTCAAGGCCCTTCACCGTCTTCATTGCCCTCCTTTGGACACCCTCTAATAGCTTAATATCTTTCTTATATTGCATTGCCCAAAACTGCAACTGTTCAAGGTGAGGCTGCTCCAGGGCAGAGCAGAGCAGGACAATCCCCTCCCTCGACCAGCTGGTGATGCTTTGCCTGATGCCCCCCAAGACATGGTTGGCCCTCCTGGCTCCCAAGGGCGCTGCTGACTCATACTCAACTTGCCAGTGACCAGGACCCCCAGGTCCTTTCCGATGGCATTGCTTTCCAGCATCTCATTCCCCATGAGAATGTAAAAGAAAATCAGTTTTAACAGATGCTTTCTTTCTCCATGATGTGGTCAGCTGCAGTGTGAGGTATCTGGACACAAAAGTCTGTATTTTTAAAGATGGCAGAAACTACTTCTCCCAATGTCCATTAATCTACCCTCTTCTCTTAAATGAGCCTTGCACATACACAGCCCTACAGTTCCAATAGGTCCCATATTTCTCCCATGCTAAGTGTGTTATGAGTAATTTCTTCCAAAGGGAAAGGTGAATTCTGTATTCAGTCTGAACTTTATTTAGGTTATTTGTATGGAAAACCTTCATTTCTGGCTGCTGAATTGAAGAACTTTCAAATTACTTGCTTTCAGAAACCTCACCTCCTTTTAGGATGTGAGAGGTCAAGTGGTGGAAATTGCTGGTCACCTTTGAAAACTTGGCCCTTCTGCCTTGTCTGTGCATGAGGATGACCAGGAGGGCAGCAAGCTGAGGCCATGGCCATTGGTGGCCAGAGAAAGGAGGTTGCTGGTAGTTTCAGTGCTTCTGTGCTGCTGGAAGTCCTTCATCAGTTGAGTTTTCCTGGGAAAGCAAGGGGAATTTAAATTTCTAATGTAGCAAAACAAGCAGGGAAGAAAAAAAGTCTACTTTTGAAGACCCTTTTTATGCCTCATTAAAAAACTGAAAGAGACCCCAAGTGAGGTCTCACTGCTCAGTCCCTCTAATCTCCTTAACTTTGTCATGAGTTTGTTTGGGTTTTTTTCCCCCGGTTTGTGATGGTGATAAGTCCTGACAGCCATGAGACAACATTTCTGAGTCCTTGGCTTCACATTCAGCACTAAGGGCTGAAGAGCAGAAGCTGCTCCTCCCTCTAGGTTTGCCTGATTGGAGACTGACTTTCTGCTTTGTGTATTTATCCATGTACTTAGAATTCATTATTTTTCCATGTGATCTCCAACATGGCCTACATCTCAAATGGTTGCAACTTCATATCTGAAATTGGAAAAAAAAAGGTAAATTCTCTTGGCATCATGTCTCAGTTGCTGCTGTCTCAGAGGTATCATGCCTCAACAGAAACGGAGAAGACACCAGTGGCCAGGCAGGACAAGAGCTGTAAATGTCATGGCCACAATAATATTAAAGAGCTATGCTTTCCCACAACCTTTTTAAAGTATATATGATTCAATATTTATTTGAGCTTTCTACCTGATTTTTTTATATATAGGTCCTGTCTGACAGTTATTTCTCCTTCACATTTTTGAAAGCTTTGTCATCGCAAAAGGGCATTTCTACTCAGATACCAGATGTGTCTTCCAATAACAATTATGTAGCAGAGAGTAAAAAACCTATTGTTTAGCCCAGTAAATCAAACTGTTTAATCAAAGAAGCCAGGTTGTTATTTCTTCACTGCACATTTATAATGCTTTGTTTGACTTCTAATACATTCACGCATACGTATGTGCACAGACAAATATGTATGTTTCAATGCTTCAAGCACTGTGATCTGCAGCACAAGCAAAGTGGAGCTACCATGTTGAAGAGAGGCTGCTGATCCACCAGAAAGTGTCCCTCTGAGCACTCCTGGGTCCCAGGGCTGATGTCTTGCTAAGCTGGGACCTCCATGGCTACAAGGTGGTGGTCCGGCAGCACCCCACCATCTCCCCGGCAGGAGCAGCACTTCCCCTGCCACGTCTGGCAGAGGGCAACTCAGGGGACACATGTGTTGCTGCTCTGAGCCATGTCTGTAAAGTAGGAAAAACATAGGCATTAGGCAGGCAGGAGAGAAATTCCGGGGGTGCCCTGGCCTCCAACTGAGACAGGTTGAAGGGAGGATGAGCAGCTGCCACTGGACTTAGAAGGAAGGTTAGAGCAGCAGCCAAAAAAAATCAATTCACAAATATAAAATGTTTACTAGCAGCCAGCACTGTTCTCCCACTAGCAACCAGGCAAGAAATGCAAAGCTGCCTTTTGGATGATTGTCCACAGCAACCTGTTTTTCCTTCCCCAAAGCACAGTGATAACCACTAAAAACCCTCCTCTCCCTTATCTGAGGTGACTCCACTGTCTTTAGCATACAGTTCCCCCAGGCTGTGTCCCAACCCTCTTTCCAACCCCACACATTTGCAGACAGGTCGGGTGAGCAGGGAAACATGGATGCTGCCAATTCAACGAGGCTTCCTCGTGCTGCTGCACTTCCTTGGCTTTATGGTGTGCCTGTTGTTTCTTTGCAGAAGCACCCCCTGCCCCCCACTCTGATATAAGAAAGCATATCATTCCCATTAAATGCATTTTCATAGGATTACATCTCTCTGAAAAAGTCCTGGCTGGGTGGCTCTTCATCTAGTAGACTTCCAACACCAGTTTAGCTAAGCCTTTTCCTATATCAATAGATGGCTGGAAGATAAAACATATGCAGGGGCTGTGGCTTGCAAGTAAATCTTGGTTTCTGCTCTGAATGCTCACCTAAATCTTCAGCAATTTGCCTTCCAACAACGACTTCGCACAACAGCCTTCATTCTCACTTCAAAGCTGCCTGCTGCAATTTTATAATATACTGTGGTAATAGGACATATCTAGTTCTTCCTCTGGGACTCAGCAGTGCAGAAAGCCTTTTCTCTCTGTTTTCTGCCTCCCATTAATGCTACCTGACAGTAAGCAAATAGCACTTGATGTGCCATCCCTTGTCTATGCCTGGCTATTTAAATTCTCATTTTCACATACTATAACCTTTTTTCCGAAGTGAGATGTACAGGTGAACTCACATCACGCCCAGACAACCTGCACTGGAAATAATAAATGTTTCGAGTACACAGTTTTTCAACTAGAATTTTACCAAAAGCTAGTTCAGGCCATTTCCCTACCAAAGCTGCAGGCCTGAGGTAATTGCAGTTTCCATGCTGCAGCCAGATGCATGAAGTCATATGAAAAATCTTGATGAGCTCTTCCAAGAGGCAGCCACCAAAGCTTCCTTCTGCGTCAGCCTCGTTGTCCTCTGCCTTGGAGGGAGGCAGTCTGAGGTCCCTGAGACCAAAAAAGTGTGTTAGGTTACTGCCAAAAAGGAGAGAGCACTAAGAGTCAAGAGATTTGGGCTTGTTTCCCAGATTGGAAACAGTTGTCCTTTATGGCTTTATGCAAAAACAGTTCTTCTCTCCTTCCCCTGCATCCTTATCAGGGAAACTGGAACAGCTTTTTCTTACTCCCGACTTGTCCTGCCCGCCCGAGGGTAAAGTTTGAAGTGAAGAAGCTGAGCTTTGCTACGAACGGGTACAGCACAACCAGGTCCTGATCTAAGGGGAGTGGGGGATGGCAGGATCATTTTCTGAATGCAGAGAGAAATAATCCAGCTGATGTTTCTTTAAAATCTCATGACAGTATCAGTCTCTCTGATACACCGTCAGAGTTAGGAAACAGCTACAGTTTCCTCAAGATCAACAAGGATCATATTCCCCACTAAAAAGCCTCCCTGGAGTCACTAGAAGTTTACAGTCCTCCAGCCTTAAGATTCTTTGCCTTCTCCGGTGAGGTCATGGTTTTATGAGAATAGAGTGTTTATGGGAGGAGGATGGCTTTCACCTGGCAAGGCAGGGAACCAGCCTTGCTTATACACCTGTGCACCATCTGTTTTGCCCATTAGTACTACAACTCTCAAACCCTCAAGGAGAACCTCTTCTGGTTCCCAACTCTTTTCGATTTCTTCAATGCCTTTCAAGGAATTATAGTTGTGAATGCCACCGGGTGATTTTCTTGCATGCAGCCTTCCAAGGTCTAAGCACCTGAATAAGTTTGGTTTCACACTGGGAAACGTGCAGTTTTTACACCAGGTTGCATATCAAGCAGAAATATTACCATGGAGGTTTTCCTTTTACCTTTTTATTTAAGTGAAGGGATCCTTCCTTAGACCAGATTTTGACTGGAGATTTTTGGAAGAAGCTACTAACCTGCATGTTGCCAACCTGTGCTGGCAATGGCACCATCTTGTTCCAAAAATCGTCCATCTCTGTGTGCCTCATGTCTCCACCACTGGTGAGCTGCAAGGTAGAAACTCAACAGCGCAACAACACAAACTGCCCAGAGATGCAGCAGTTTAATTTCAATGAGCCTGCTGGATGTCAGCATTTTGCATGTCCCTGGTGAGAGACAAAACCATTCACGGTGATGTGCCAGTCACGGCTGCAGCCAAGTGGATTTGAGAGCAGGAACAGCTGGATTTTAGCGGACTGTTAAAGCGCTGCAGCCAAAAGCCATCACTGTGGACCTGCTCACATACCACAGATCTCTGGAGAGGATCATCTGCATAATTACAAGGATCACAGGTCTTGCACTTCCCTTGTCAATGAACATTTTCCTTTTGGGTACAGTACGTTCCTGCAGATTCCAACGATAAACTGCTCTAATGGTCTTTGCAGTCATCTGATTTAGCTACAGAAAAAATGTCCTAGAGCTGAGCTGTAAATGCAGCTCCCTGCCGCATGAATCTGCATGGGAACAGGGTGTGTGCAGCACGTTCCATCCACGAATAAGCTAATCCTTTCTGCAGATAAAAACTGCCAGCAAACTGTAGCCTGAAAAAGTAGTTACAGAGGTTGTTTATTTTTAAAGGGTGAATAAAATGTCAGAGTGATAAAATATTTTCTTTGAAATACTTTCATCCAAATAATTTGTTTCCTTTTGAAAGGCTTAATTTTTCCTTTGCTGATTTTTTTTCTTTTTTTTACTCCTAAGTGGTGTGAACAAGGGCAAAGATGGTCCTGATCTGAATGGGGGTATGTGCAGCTATAAAACCACGTTTTGTGATGTGGGAGCACGTGCTAGGCCAGCTGGACCTAACATGCACGGAGGGGGGATGGCTAACACCCCACAGCCCATCAAGTAAATGTCTCATTGTGATGGTAAATGTATCATTGTGTTAATTCACAAGAGTCCTGCAGACAACTAAACGGAGCACTGTTGTTTAAATAGTATGGCTTAGGCTGTGTCCATGGTTTGGATCGTGTTGGTGGGCTACACCTTGCAGGGATGGAGCCAGTGAGAGGTGCAGACAGGGCACTGGGTGCATGCTGCAGCCAGCTCAAAGCTTCAGACTCAGGGATGGAGCTGGGGATTTATTCTACAGTGAGGGCTGAGCTTCTCTGATTAATCGCGTGTAAGTTTAGGCAAAACACCAAACAGTGCAAGATTTTCTATAAAGTCATAAAAAATACTGGCAGTGCTGGAGGAGTGGAGAAAAATGAATTGTTTTTTCAAAGTCAAATAATTAGTTTAGCAAGGTTGGGAGCCAAAGCCTGGAAAACTCTATAGAGCAAAAAATCAAAGAGACTGAAAAAAATAAAGGGCATATCTCTGGCTTAAGTGCTGCCCTAGACTTTGTAGGGTATTCTCTTTCCCTGCTGTGCAGTGCAAGCTGTCTTCTGGAAAGCAGATTTGCAAATGGGAGGATTTACTCTGAAAGTTGTGAAAACCAGTGAAGTGCCATGGGATCAGGCAGGGAATCTAGCACTGATGGGCTTGTGCTTGCCCATGGGATCTCGGAGTCCAGTGCTCTGGGACTGTCCTGCTACTGACTCTGTAGAGAACAGTAAGGAGAAGCATGAAATGTTACTCATAAAATAGGTGAAAGGAGAAGAAAATGGATGAACCCTCTGCCTGGGCTGGAGCACGTGATGTCTTTGGCCATCAGACTTCTTACATGTGGTTTGATAGACAGTGCCTTTGAATGGGCATTTTAACTGACCCCTCTGCCGAGGGCAAGGCAGAAGAAGATAAGCATGTTTAGCTTCTAAATAACAATGAGAGAACAATGATACATCACATTTGCTTGATGAGGGATTTTGCAGGTTTACCTGGTGAAATGTTTCCCTGAATGCAAGTTTATATCATAGCCTGGCATAAATTTAACAGAGGACAACAAGAGAAAGAGGGATTTAATACCTTCTCTGTCCCTCCATATTAGACACCAGATCTCAACACCTATCCCTGCTCCTCTCTCAAGTAAAATAAATGGACATGTTACAAATTCCTTCCCAACCCCTTCAGATGAGCTGAAGCTGTTTGTATCTATTTTTAGGTTGTCTGCTAGCCCATTTCATAGTAATCCAAAAGCATCCAGCAAGCAGAGCACTATACAAATCTATAGGATGAAAAGATATACAGAAAAATAGGTGAGGAAGCTAAATTACAGCAACAGTAATGTAACAAGATGTGATGGAGCTGTCATCAGGTAATCTTACATCAGCGTAATTCCAGTGATATAAAAAGCAACTAACTCACATAGGCAAAAATGTTGAAGTTGGATATGTTGCTGGAAGATGGCACCCCCAGAGGCTAGCCAAGTTACATGTTTCCTGGAGGAAATTTCAATAGAGAAGAAGCAAACAAACTGGATTTAAAGTAAATAAAAATGCAAACATATCTGGGCAGTGACTGATCTGAGACCAAATGAGAAAATCAAAGTGCACCACCTGTGACTCCTGAAGTCCCTGGTGATAGGTAGTTATCCTCTATCCCACAGAGAGGACAGCAAAGTAATTCCTGAAAAAGATGGCTTGTTCTAGGAGTACCTGTGTTCTTGCAGCTTGGATGTTATGAGGATATGAGGAAAAGCCTATGGGGAGAAATGATAGCTGTCAGTAGATCAGCTAAATGTCTCTGAAAGAAAGCAGCACATAAGCGTCCTGTGGGTGCTTTCTCCATTAGGTACTCACTGTGTAATATTAATTGGCTAAATATAAATTATATTAGGAAAACTAGGCAAAAGTGCCTGACAGGATGATGGCAGACAATTGGCTCTATGCAAAGGCAACAGCAGTGATTTGGCTGCAACACTGAAGCCTAAAGACGTGAGCCAGGCAAGGGCACAGGGAGAGGTAATATTGTGCAATCTGTTACATTACATTACATATATAACTCCTCTGTGCAGCCAGAGCCAGGATCTCTGCTCTGTGGTCTCCTGGGGCAGAACCACATAAAGGTTTGTTTCTGTTCCAAGACCTTCTAGAACAAATTACTCTAGAAATGCAAAATTAAATCAATAATAATACAAATGGGTGGCTAGAGTTTATGTGATTTCTATCTCAATTTTTCATCTTTGATAGCTTTTTAACAAAACTCAGCATCAAGTGTTTCAAGCACACAAAACAGGAACTGATCAATTTTCCCAGCACTCTGATAGAAAAAGGTAAGCTGTCCCATGTTTTTTAACAGATGAAAAACACTACACAAAAACTGAAGAGGTTTGTCCGAAGGTCCAGGGCAAGCTTGTGACAGAGCTTGAGACTACATCTGCAACTTCCTAATACCCTCTCTACTATTTTGCTATGGGCTTCTTTCTGTTTCTCTCCTCCAAAGATGTTAACATAGGAGTTGTGTTCAAGATGTCTTGGAGCACTCAATTTTTTAAAAATGGTTTTCTATATCAAAACCCAAGTCAAAAGTGTCTATCTGTATTTCTGTAACTAGGAGCTCTGCAACAGAGAAAAGAGATAATTAAACTAGTCTAGGGCATGGGAAATCCCTCCTCTCTGACTTCTGATATGGCTTGAGTAAATTTAAGTTTGAGCCTGAGTCTTGTTAACTCCAGCTCCCCAACCACTAAACACTATAAAACTATGAAAGAGGAATGTTGTTAGAAGATATCCACACAAAATTCAATGGTGTATTCCTTATATACATACATCACGTATATACAATGAATATAAAAACTTTGTATGGTGTGGTTGCCTCAGAACATAATGACAAGATCCTTACCACCAAAATCTAACAAAAAGAGGGAAGGTTTCCTTCTCCAGTTTTTGGGGTTTCATTTTGGGTATGTGTGTGCTGGCATCACCTCATTCCTTTAGATTTTTCTCTTCCTTTCATTTCGCTGTTTTCATGTTCCACTAGGACAGCTTGTTTGCCCGTCTGCCATTAGCTGCAGTGTTTGCACATTATTTGCTGCCTTTGGATTTCCTACTTGCTTCAGTAATGTGAAGAAAATGCAGCTTTGTGGCCTGTAGTGACAAAAAAAAAAAATTCCGAAAGCCTCTGGATTTAATTAAAAAACCCTTCCCAGAACTCAAAGTAATTTATTCTGATGGAAGCTCCCACACCTACTGTAGGGCAGATTCTCCATTCACAGAGCTAGAAACCAGAAGTCATGCCTAGTCATCCCAATTACACTCATGTAAAACCGCCACTGCTAAGCAGGGTCGCAGCCCTCTCAGTGGCAAGCTCACCTACGCAGGTGACAGCTTGAGGGGAAAAGCTGACTGCCGTTCAGAACAGTGGCATTAGGTGGCTTTGACATGCAATATTTGATACTCTTTGTCACTGAGACTGAATTATTTCTCTTCTTTCAGGATTCCCCCATAAGCCAAAGACGACAGCAGAGTTGAGGGAGCCCATCTGCATGAGCTGCTGCCTTATTTAAGCAAAAGGCTAGAGCTTTGCTCACCAGATAGCACCTAACCTGCTGCCAGTGTGTGAGACCTCTCTTGTCTGAGCATTCACAAAGCTAATGAGGCTTTTTCTCTCAGGTAAAGCAAAGCAAAGGCAGGAAGAAAATGGTAAATACACTGCTGAATTAGGTCATCTACCTCTAGCAGTGGGTAGTGTCATCTGTTTGGCAGAGGATAGAGAATACCCTCTCTCAGCAAAAGAAAATCATGAAAATTTCATTTGCAATGAGGGAATGGCATGTCTGCTCCTTGAAGCCATTGAACACAGAGCTTTCTGCCCAGCTTTATCCTTGCTGAAGGCAAAAGAAAGCTCCAGGTAAACCCCTGGAAGCCACCTTAGCCTTGGGCAGAAGCTGACAACACAGCAATGACTCTCAGCATAATGACCATGAGGAGAAGTATACTAAAGCTTTTGAAAGTGAAGAGTACAGTAGTAGTAAACTAGTAAACAAACAAATAAACAACAAGCAACCAAATCCCTGAAAAATTAAATTTAAAAAACCCTACACAAATCCTGCTCACCTCCATGTCTAACTCCCACTATCCTGTCTAGGTGAATAGGTTTAATGATCTGGGAAGTGGTTTCTTCCTTTGGGCATTGAGAACTCAAATGCTAAAAGCTGCATGAGTACTAATTATCATCAGAAAAAGGTCAGTTTAATGGATTTCAAACAGAAGTGGCAACCAGCATTTCCTTTGGATCATGAAGGCATGAGGGAAAATCATTGCTACTTCATATTTCTCTGTAAGTAGAGCCAAAGGGACTCAGAGGGAACAAGCAGCCTAGTGCACTACAAGACAAACACAGAAGCCAGTGGGGGCCCTCATCCAGGCAGTCTTAGGTGCATGCATAAGCTCAGGACACAAGAAGCCAAATAGCCCCTGAATAGTGCAAGAAAAAAGATATACTAGTTTATGCTTAATTTTGTGTACATTATTCCTTACCTTGCTAGGTCTGATTTTAAGTTGTATAATTGTATAATTATGTGTAAAATGTCCCACATTTCCCCTCTGCCTCGTCTACTATGATGTGCCCTTTGAAGAATAACCTGGATAGTCCTCAGAAGCAGGAAGCCAGTGTACAAGGCAGATCTTGTCACCAGTGCAGGACCAAAAGCATTTTCCGCTGCACTGCAAGTTCAGGGAACTGAGAGAAGAAAGCTGAGACAACATCACACAATGCATTAGCTGAAAAGTAGGAAGCCATGATTCACAGGATAGTCCTTATGGGGCAAACTAACCCAACCTTTGTCATGTTTAGTGCTGTTTTGAGACACTATGCATTTTTTTCTATCTGTGCTTACACCATTCACAGTCAGACTGGATTAAAGAACTTGAATTCATGACTGACAGGCCAGGGTGGATTCTGGAGAAGTACAGGAGCAGGATGTCAAAGCTGGATACAGCTGCACAGGGGGCAGCTGCAGAGCTTCACATGTCATCCTGTGACACCACCCATGTGCTGGATGGTGTTAATGGAGAAGGAATGACAAAGGCCCTCTTAATCCCCACCAGTAAATCTGCTCCTGTAATGTTGCCAAGCCAAGGTCTCTGGCCAAGTGTTTGCTGCAGCAATTCTGCCTTGTGCACAAAGGCCCTCGGTGGGGTCAGAGCCCAGACTGGGCCACCTTCTCCCATTTCTCTGCAGTACCTCCAGAGAGGTGGGAAAGAGGTTGTCGCTTTGCCATGCAGACATCATCCCCAGTCTTGATGGAGATGTGGAAACCCCCAGGACTGCAGGCAGGCCAGCAGTTTCCTTCCAGAGGCCCCTCCAGGCACTTTTCTGCCAGCCATCAGCAGAAGCATGGCAGAGCTTGCAGACATCCGCTACTGCAGCAAGCCAACTCCACACACTTAAGCACATTTGACACGGTAACTTTAAAAAACCACAACCATTTAAACAAGCAATGTTATGAACTCTAATGAACCTCAGAGATGCAGTCGGTAGCCTTTTGTCTGTGAGAGACAAAAAGGGCGAGGTATCGATCTATAAGGTTTGGCAATCAGAAACCATTTTGTATTATGGGGAGCAAAGAGCAAGCAAGCATATGAGAGAAGTAAAATCTGATGTTCACCAAAAAGATTTAGGAAGTGACAGCCCTAATGCAACAACTGACTCACCTGAAAAGCTGTAGATGAGTGATAATGTAGTATCAGGGCAAACAATTGATTTTGAGCAGCACCTGCTGCACAAAAGACACAGCATTTGAAACAACATTCTGGGCTGAACGTGCTCTAACAAAAAGAGAAACTCAGTCTGGTCAAAGGTAAGAACAGCTATAAATAACACCAGCAGCAAGAGAACCATATCAAACAGGATTTTGATTGTGCAGAGAGCAGCAGCAGTCAGATGAACAGCTGAAAGGCAAAGAGGGCCAAAGGCTGATGCTCAGTGACAGGGACTCTCTGGGGAAGGAAGAAGAGGAGTTATCTTTGGGGATTTAAACAACCTGCTGTCTGTGCCGCGCTGGTTTCCTGTATGACCTTGAAGAAGTCATATAGCATATTTCAGTGCCCTGACATAAAATAGTCTTTGTGAGAGTGTGTCTGTGAAGGTTTGTAAAGTACTTTGTGATGCCTGGATAGAAAAAGGCACTTGCTTATTGGGTTTGAGAATTGGTTGGCATCTGACAGCATTTCTGACCACCCATATTTATAACCACGTAAGGAGAGCTGCAGCTTTCAGCAGCTTGGTCCACAGTGGAACAATCCTGAGAACAGTGTAGCTCTTGTTGCTATTCTACCTTAGAAGCTGAACAATTCAACTAAGCACCTGCAGTGGTTTCCAACGTGCATGGACAAAAGTTTATCCTAGAGTCCTGTCTTTCTTAATGTTACCTCTCTATAATTGTCTGATCCCTTATTTGAAAAACCTTGGCAGCTCTCTCCAGACCTGGTTTATTTGCACCTAAAACCCCTTTGTTTCTTTGCCTCTGATCCTGTGTGGCTGATTGGAGGTGTAGGCTTCCTGTGTGCAGATAATTCTAAGCACCCACAGAGCTCCTGACAGACTCTTCCACCACCATCAGAAGCCACCATCCTGTGTTGTAGGCATAGACAATCCCACTTCCACTTCACTCCTTGTCACCAAGTGACTCTCCCAGGGAAAAGCTGAGTGAATCCTTTTGATTCCCTGAGACCATCCATAAGTGAGGCACAGACCAGTCGCCCAGCAGCCCCAGCATGCTTGTCTAAGAAAGAACAAATGTAAGTCAAAGGTTTGAGCCTGACCCTCCTTCCTTTACCAAGCTGCCTCTGCACTGCTATTTCTCAGCATGTGAAAGTCATGCCTGCTCTTGTGGTTACCCCATTTCCTAATTGATCTGGATCCCACCTGCAGATATTCCCATTTTTAGTTAATCCTTTTTTGTTTATGGCCTGCGAAAGCCATGATGCGTTTGGAATGAAATGCACTGGATTTCCTCCCATGTGTAATGCTCTCACAGGAGTGGGGGCATTCCCTGCCAGAGGAAGCAGCCCAGCAAACCTCACGGCAGGCAGGACATTACGATAATCTAATGAGAAGGAGATAAGAGACTGGATGAGATTTGCAGTGTCTGATATGGATGAACACCAGAACAAAGCTTGTCAGCATTCGTGAGAGAATAAACCAAAGCGTTTAAATAGCAGCAAAAATGATCTTTCAAACAATAAGAACAATTAAAATGAGATGTAGTTGGCACCTCACATTTTAAAAGCAAACCCAAACCAATTTCAGCCATGTTTCTGTACTTGCCCACTTCCTCTGGCAAGCAAAAAGAAGCTTTAGTTTGATTAGCTGACTTGACTCCACACAACTCAGAGCTGAGAAAACACTTCTCAGAGACTAATTTATTCCACAAATATAACATTTTCCTGCTACAATACCCACAAACACATTGCAGTTTCATTACATATTTTTCTTTGAATTTTTTTGGCACATTTTAATGAATTGTTTGCGTGTTCACTCTTTGCAGTGTTTAATGCCTGGAATCCAAGCGGTTGGTTAGGGGCAGTTGGTCACGTACATCACGTGCTATTATTTCTGCTGGTCCTTGGCAGAGACAATCCTTCATGGGGTTCAATTCAATGTCCTTTGATGTCAATGAGAGTCTGTCTCTTTGACTTCAGTGCACTTGGGTGCAGCCCTTTGTTAGGGAACTGGAAGAAGCCACTGGGCTTTCAGTGTCTCAAGCTGGGCTCAGATTTATTTAGGAACTCAGCAGACATTCATTCCTTCCCACACAGGCCCTTCACGGCTCCACTCCTAAGAAAAGATGAAGTTTTCAAACATCTGTTGGAGACAACATTTTGTTTCCTTGCAACTTGCATGGTTATTCAGACCAGTGAAAAATAGGCATAAAATGGTGTCCTGATGAACTTCACATTCTACTCAGGTGCAATCAGCAAATATCAGAGGAGTGAAGGGTGAAGGTCCTCAACTGGACCCAGGGTTTGCCAATTTAATTTCAATATTGTAAAATGGAATCCCTGTTTCACCCCATGGAAGTCCACAGTTTAGAAGTTAAGAGCCCTTCTTTCCCTGGCACCAGGAGGAACAGTGCCCAGCCCCAGCAAATGCCTACATTTCTACATGCCCACCTCGCCAGGCTTATTGGCACCTGCGTCCAGGCACCTCCAGGCTCATGTCCTGACAATGCCAGGCAATGACCTGCCACAAGAAGACTATTGGAAGAAGCTGGCAAGCCTGCATACATTGAGGGGCCTATTTTGATCTCTAGCATTCATGGTGCTGTGTGGCAGCAGAAGAACCGGAAGGACTGGTGTGGAGATTTTTCTTTTCCTACTCCTCCAGGGCAGTACTGTACTGGCAGCTCATTTAATTTTAAGACTGTCTGCATATAAAGATATAAATTGTCTTCTCTTGAAAGTTTGGTTTAAAAATAGCACTGTTTGAGGAGTATATAAATAAGTAATCATTTGGAACACAATATTAGAACTCCCTTCTTTAATTAAATGGTTGCTTGATGCGTTTCAAAGCTCTGTTCTGACTCAGTCTTCCCATATCTCTGTACTTTATGAACAAACCTTGGCTAACTGCACCATGAATTTTAAAGCAAACTAGATGGCTCAGAGTAATAGAACTATTAATATCCTAATTGTTGAGCTATGCTTGGGAATAGCCCATCCTCATGCAGACACACGAAGAAATAACATCTCAGACATTCTTGGAAGCAAGAATGGCTTCAACAGCCATCACTGCCTCCTTTTGACACCTGGTTTACAGCAGACACAGAGAAAATATTCCAATGAGAGGGTACATATATTTTTTTTTTTCTCTCAACCCACATAACATTTGTTAGACACAGCCAGGAATGTAATCCTGACTATTCAGACCAACCCCTCTTCTGGTCCTGAATGCTGCTGGAGGGTGAGTAAAAAGGCCATGTGTTTCCCTTTGTTGGAGCGCATTCTTCATGTAATCCCTGGATTGGGTCAGACTTTTTTTAGTATCACAGAAGTGGGGAATGGAAAAGACACATGACATGAGGCCAACAGTTCACCCCATCCCCAAGCAGGATTATTGACTGTTTTATTTATTAACTCTGTTTCATCCTCATGCTTTTGTCTTGTCCAGTTTTAGAATTTTGAAGTCACACAGCTCTCTCTATTAGCTGGGGTGCTATTAGAAAGAACATTTTAATAAAAGTTCCCTGATTTCAAGGTGTATTGCTTCCCTTTCTTAATTTCACCTGACTATTCATGCTGTCCACTTAAGGGATAGTAAATGCTTTCCTTGGAGTTTTAGGGGACCATTGGTGACTGTTTAGCTCTTCTGTACATATTCAGCAGTTCTTTTTTTTGCTTGCAGGTCCTTGTCATGCTGGGAATCAGATTTCCCTAGCACATCACTCTTCACTTCTCATGTAAGCTTGTGATCAGCTGCCAAACAACCAGAAGCAGTTTCTTTTTTTTCTTTTTTTTTCTTTTTTTTTTTCCTGAATGACATGAGGGAAAGGACAGGAGGTCCTAGCTAGAAGAATGCAAGGAAAATCACAGCCTTTGCCTCTGGCTGGCTTGCTTACACACTTGCTTTTTGGGAGGGAGAAAAGGAGAATAAATTATGTCTGAAGATGACCTTTTTTCATCTGACATGAATGGACCTAAAAATTCCCTGGAGTCTTTCCCCAAAAGGCAACTCAAACTGTGTGTGACATAGTTTTGGGTCCACACAATGGTATTAAGGGCACATTTGGTGTCTAAAGCAGCCCTGGGAGGCCATAGTCACATGATGGAGCTGAGAAAGAGATGAGACGTGGTTCATGGGAGTTCTCTCACTGCAGTGTCAAACTTGCTATGGTATTGTATATGGAGCAGTACAACCTCGTAAGCCCTTTGCTGGCTCTCACCCTTCATTGCTCCAGTTTACTAGAGCAAATATTTCTTCCTTCTCCCCCCCTCTACAGAGATCAATGCCCACCAACCAGGCAGATGCTGCTACACCTCTAAACCCCGAGCCATCACATCAGCTTCAAAGGGATGGACTGATCCTCACCCTGCACGTTCACCCTCAAGGCTTGCACAGCAACATTTATTTGGTCAAAGCTCATGTGGGACCAGCCCTATTCAGAGCGTGTCGCACACATGATCCCAACAGAATCCCATGAGAGGCTTTGGGGTCCCACAGCTGGGAGCTTAGGAGCTCCTGAAAGATGTAGTTAGTAAGGTTTGTGTTTTGTTAAGATATCCCACAGAGATGAGCTGCTTTTAAACCCCATGTTTAAATCCCCTCTGCATTTACAGACAAATGTTTTGAGCTGCCAGACACCTTCCTCTTGTCCACTAAGATACAACCTCTACATGAGGAGCACGCTCACACCTTCACAAGTGTGCCACTCTCTGTCACGTTTTCTTTTTAATTCCTTCTGAATACGCAGTGATATTCAACAGAAGAGATGATGTTCAGAGTAAATATAGATGTGCATTTCTAAATGCACCTTACAAGATACCTTGTAAAGCTACCATGAGACTTTGTGACCTTAACCAATTTGCTTGGCTGCTTTTGTTTCTATTAACATGAGTCTGCCTGGGTGCTAGGTTCAGGTGGTGAACAAGCATTGGATGGAAAGCTGCTGTGGAAGGAAGACCAGAGCTGCTTTTAAATTTTCTCCAACTCTTCTGGGCTTGGGAGGAGAGGAGTGACTGACCAGGTAGGAGCATTGTAGCATCAAAGCACGTTGTTGGGTTGTGACAGTGCTGGGAAGGAGCTCAGGCACGTAAGAGATGCAACTTGGGAAAGGAAATTTTCAGAGGAAAAATGAAGTGGATTCATCTACAAGCTTTTTTTTTTTTTTTTTTTTCAATTAAAAGTGGAAGCAGAGATACTGCCTCACTCACTTTGGTCTTGGTTTTAAAGCACTTGGAGTGGAGTAACTTCACAGGAACATTTTCAACATGCAGAAGTGGTTCTTCTCAATTGTATAGGATCTTCTGTTAAGTTGCTTGAGGCTTGTGTGGTAACAGCATTATTCAAAATAGCAGTGGCCTGTCTTTTATTAATTAGGAGAACAATGGCAGAATCATCTTTCACTAATCCCTAATCCTTCCCACAAATGCTTGAGATCCCCATTCAGAGAATCTTTGTTTTACTTACATGTTTGTTGGGATAGCAGATGTGGGATTGAATCAAGTATCTTTCAGATTCGGAGACATTTTGAGCCTCATAATGGGAGTAAGTAACAGACTTGGAGAAGAAATGGTTAGGGAACAGTGCAAAAAGAGTCGTGTTTAAAGTTAGATATTTTATAACAGCAGCAGTTATGAGATACAAATGAGGTACCAGCCAGGCTTCACATATATGTGACTAGGATTTAATGGGATTTATTCCCCTTCCCAGCAGACCAAAGAGTGGTCAGCTGATTGTTAAACTTGTGTCCAAAACTGGCAATGGGAGTTTTGTCACTGCCACCTCAGATTTCCACACTTTGTCATATGGAAAGCAGGACTAAGCAAACATTGAAATCTATTGGCATTTCTTAATATGATAGGTGGGGCTTAGATACAAAGCTTAGAGCCACTTGCCAAATTTCAATTTCTCTCCTGTTGCAGGTCATAATCCCCTCCCATGCAACGTCACGCCAAAGTGCTTTTGGAATTCTGTCTGGGCACCATCCCCAGGATTGATGATCATCATTGCATAGAAACCAAAGAATGAGGCACAAAGACATCTCCTAAGTGCAGTTTGGGACAGTCTTCTTACTTCAGTGGTCATAACCAATTCTGCAGGTTGGATGGTTTGAAAACAAAATCATCAAGATGATGGTCTTGGCATTGTCCCTTAGCAGCATTTTAAGCGTTTGCTCAGAGAGGCTCTTTGCAGCTATTCCTTTCCACCCTGACTGTTTTTCCAGACAGATGCCTATTCAGCCAACATCGTTACACAGTAAACACTTTAGAAGCAGGCCAACATATGGTATCACTTAGGTACAGAGCAGTCCCAGCATCATCATAACGGTATTTCGGTATCTGTGGTTCCACTTCTAACCCCAAAGGTGTTAAAGAAACTTTTACAACCCATGGAAAGAGTTTTCATTTGATAACACGTTTCGTGCCTTCAAGAGGAAAAGACCTAAGGTCAGGAGGAGAACAGTACCCAAAAAGCTTTGTAGTCATTTGATTGCTCTGCTACAGACTAGGTCAGTGAGATGTTGAATAAAATTAGCTTTGAAGTCTTTACAGTTCTATACAAACTTACTCAGCTTTGCTGACCTAACATAAGAAATGTGGGCCACTGTCGATACAAACAAATCCAGCAAATATGAGCCACCAGGACCTAATCCCACTGTGACTGCTTCTCTGCATTCCAAGCAGCAGCTGAAGGTATGATTACAGGCAATGTGGCAGGAATCAGATGTGTAAGGGAAGGAAATTCTGGTGTTCAGCAAAAGTGAACTACTTGGGAACTTGTCAAGCCATCTTGTCCCCATTTGCCAGCAGGACTGGAGCAGGGTAAAGTTGCTGAAGACTGCACAGGGAATCCAGATGTTTGGCAAAGGGAATTGGCGGAGGCCTCCCAGAAAGTGATAGGAGGCTCCATTTGCGGGGAGCATCTGGGTTTACAGCATCACAAGCCAGGTCAGAAGAAGTGTGTGGCAGACTGCCTGCCACCAGCATGGGGTGGCAGGGCAGGAGTGACGGCTGTATGAAGGGGAAGGTGTTACTTTGTCTTGTGAGGAGCATTGCTGTGTTTGGCAACCTTCTACAAGCCAACTCTCTGTCTACCAAATTGCTTTTACCTAGCCTAGCGTGAGGCACCTGAATCTGCCTGTAAACCTTTTAGTGAGCTCATGGCAAAGCATGGCTCTAAGCCATGGGGAAGGAAGATAGAGGGGGCAGGTCTGGTCCTCTGGGTAAGACGGGAATGTGAAATCCCAGCTCTCAGGCTGAAGTTCCTATACAGAAGGGGTCTCAGGGCCTTGGTGACAGAAGAAAGTGAGCAAAGGGGTTATGGTCAAGTTGAAACCTTAACGAAGGCAAAGACCGTGGCAGCTGCATCCCCCCTCAGCAGTGGGATGCAAAGCCAAGGTATGGCTTTAGACTCATTTGTGACAGCAGTAGATAACGCCCCTCACCAAAAAAAGTATGTAGGAATTGAGTAATAACATACAAGATACACCACATGGAAAGAAAAACACTCCTAACTCACACAGAAAAGAATCAAAAGATTGTTCTTGCAGTGCAATGGTTCAGCTGAGTACCTGCGGGAGGAAAATCCCTTGGAAAATTTTTTTTAGAAAATCAGTTTCCTTCAACAGGAAATTTAAAGGTATTCAAGGAGCTCAGAGTCTCTCAATCTCAGCAGTATGCTGTTCACATGTGCCCCAGTACATGCTTGCAAAGGTATCACACACCAGATTTTCAGCTGTGGGTAACTAAGGATAGGGAAGTGTATCTATATTTGGAGCATAAATGAGGCACCTCACACCTACTAAGCAGTACAGACTCCTCTTTCCTGCAAATTGAGCCACTTGTCTGCTTTAGGAGCATCAGCTTCTGACACCCACAATTAAACTGTGAAGCTTCTAAGGTTTGTTAGACGTCCTTACACAGGGAGGCCAGCATAGCAGAATTCAGCAAACCACCTCCTCTATAACAAGATCATCAGTAATGACAATGCGTTATCCTGCATTTCTCCAAATCAGTTATCGTCTTGCTCTTTTTTGGGTCGATAGCCTGAAGTAACCTAAAGTAATTGCTGTATCCCAAAGACAGGTGTTCAGCATCTTAAAAAAAAAAAAAATCAGGTTTATTTTAAAAGCGTCTTATATTGGACAACCAAAACTGGCTGTCATAAGGTAAGGTCGAGTTCATTTTCTCAGTGGGGTGCCCTTGCATTGACTCAGTCCTCAAGCAATTAAGTGCTGGCACTGGTGAGTGGTTCCCTAAAAATATACAAGAGAGACGTAGTGATCACAAGTAAGACAGAAATATTGTACATTAACTTGCTACTTAGATATTTATGGGGGGGGGGGAGGGAATATGTTTATTTGGGGTTTTTTGTTTGTTTGGTTTTGGGTTTTTTTAATTTTCAGGCCTTAAAGAGTAAAAGCAGCTCTTAAAGGCTTTTAAGAGACCACACAAACACTGGAAGCTTCAGCCTGTGTCCTCACTACCTGCAGGGCTACTGGTGGAGCCCCAGTTCAGGTGGGAAAAAACAGCTGCTGTGGACCTGCTGAGGGAAAACCAAATGCACTCATGCAGGTGCCTGAAGTTAGTCGTGCTGGAAGCATCTTCAGGAGGGTGCAAAAGACAGAATGATTTTGGCAACCTTTTTTTTCTCTAAAAGGTCTGTTCATGCAGTAGTAGAAAAAGTGCTGAGGTTGTCACTTTGTTTGTTGCTACTCAGATTCAAAAAAGGAAGAGCAGGTAACAAAGCAGAGGGGAGACATAGCCCAGGGTTAAAAAAAAAAAAAAAAGTCAAACTCATTTTTAACAAGCAATGCTATTTCTGTGTTGCACAAGAGCTACACAAGTCATGCTGAGCCTTCTATGATTGGTATGCGTATGTTTAGACTAGTGTTTCAGGAGAGGGCAAGAGAGAGTCCCAGGACTGTGGGAGACCTTCTACTTATAGCTATGAATTAATTCTAATTAGCCCTGGAAATGGGTCTCTCTGGCTCTTTGTTCTCTGAAATTGTGCTTTTCAGATGCACACTTCTCAATTACCAGCTAATTATGATGGTCTTGCCTCCTTGAGGCTAGATGGAGTATAAAAAAACACACCCCTGACAGCTGTTGCAGTTTTGCCTTAAGCTTGAGAAGCAGAATTATTGATATCAATTTCAAGGGTCTTTTGCTCTTGTCCATAAATCCCTCACAGACTTGAAACAATGCTATTTGTGACACTACTGAGAATTATTTGATGCTGTGGGAAACACATCACATTTCCAACCCTCACTAAATGTAGTGAAAGGAAAAACCAGATAATATGTGTGCCCAGTAGCCTCATTTCCCAGTAATCCAGCTCCAGTTCTCCAGACTACTGCAAGACTAGCAAAGAACATTTTTATCCCTGTGACAAGTGAGTTTGGCTACAGAGTCACTCGCAAGGCAGATAGGATGGGGAGGAGATGCGTCAGAACATCAGATTTGTGCTACTGGGGTGACATCAATGGTCCACCTTGTCCCATATCCCACCTCTGCTGATGGTGGCAGGGCATGCTGCTACCAGTATCTATAGCCTTCTGCATGAATAAATCCCAGGAGTTCACTGTCATTGTGTAAGAAATAGGCTCTCTTTCATCTGTTTTAAGATGATCTCCCAGTTCAAGCATCATTTTTCCAGCGTCACCCCTCATTTTAAGCTGCATATGTTTCCTTCTACACGCAGAGGAGAAAATGGTTCCTTTGTTCTTCAGTCTCTCTGGTTGCACTAGGATCTGTGCAAAATGTTATCTGCTGAAGGACGTGACAGTCTTAGAAGCATCACAATTTTCAGCTACTTGTAGATGTACAGTTGTTCTCAGATAACAGGAAATACAGTCTGCTCAGCAGTTCTCACGTTCTTCTTTTATGACGATTTCATTTCACATCTCCATGGAATAGTTATGGTTTGATATTTCCTTGGTAACACCAAGGGGGATTAGCAGTACTGGAAGGACTCTGCAAAAGTACTATTTTAAGATAAAATTTCTCTGCAATAAAACTAGAGATAAGAGAAACCCCATCTCGAATCAGTCAGACTTACCACATCTGGATAAGAACTTCATGCAGATGCTAATTATTTCTCTTCTATTATAAACAAGCTCCCCAGACCTGGACTAAATTTCAGCTCCAACAAAATAGCACATCCATAGTCTAGACCATATCTCTGGGAAAGGAAGAAAACCTTACACAGAATAGATACATAGTAGCACCTCCTTCCAAATATATAAAACACAGCTATGAAAACTTGTTTCCATGTTGCAAGTGCTAGAGAAATGCTGTGTATGCATTACTACTGCAGCATTATAGATCCTGGTGTGTTGTAGTTCCTCTCTCAATGCAAAAATCTATGTCCTGAAGGGAAAACAGTCATCTTTAGACTAAATTAGATTAAAAAAACCATTTATGCTATCAAATAATCTCTATGAGGATTTCTACTATTTCTCTTTCTTACAGAAAATTGAAAGGATCACAACAGCAAATTAATGTAGTTTGGCTGGTTTAGGCTGAATTGTGTGTTAACTTGTCATCAGCTATGTATTTTGGATCAAATGGAGTGGCGGAATATACGAAAGAACAGTGAAAGGTTGTCCGGGGGCCCTGGAATTTGCGCCAATGCCGGACTCCAGAAACAAGTTAGCCAAATGTTGTTTGTTTGTTTGTTTGTTAATCACAAAGGGCAGTGATGTATTTGATCCCACCCTGGGCACAGAAAGGAACTAGGTAACTTCCTCAGGTCCTCTCCAGGCTAATTTCTGTGATTCCATAAAATAGTAACAAACTAACAAAATAGAAATCTCTGCTTCCATTTCACATAGCACTTGTCAACTGTGTCTGTCTGCTAAGCAAACATGCCAAGTCTGCTGCCTCTCTAAACGGCATGCTAGAAGCAAAAGAGCAAGTTGCTTTAAAAGGGACAACATAGACAGAAGTACTGCTGCAAACAAAAAACTTCCCTAAGATTGCAATGTCCAAATGTTCATCCTTTGCCACATAATTCAAACTGGTGATAACACTAGAAAAACAACCACAGAGGGAAAAAAGAGGAAGAGAGGAAGAGAGAGAGGGAGGGAGAGAGAGAGGGAGAGAGAGAGAGAGAGAGAGGGAGGGAGGGAGGGAGGGAGGCAGGAAGGAAGGCAGGAAGGCAGGAAGGCAGGAAGGCAGGCAGGCAGGCAGGAAGGAAGGAAGGAAGGATATGTGCAGTGCTCTGTAGATTACTACTACGTTTTTTACATTATCATATTAAAAGCCTTCCCAAACAAAAAAACACTGAGATCTTCTATAAAACCCAGTGTCACTACATGTCCAATATATTTGTATAGAGCCCCTTTACTATTGATATAAGACTGTGAAGTAACATATTTGTATATTTGAGTCTGTTCTCTGCTCCTCCCTTGTCAACCTCCTTTTATTATTCCCAGATATAACAATGCCAGCATTTTGTTGAGCACTTCCATTCCCTGGAAGTCACTTTCCGTCAACCGAGCTATAATCACTAATCTTACACAAGCATTCAGGCTGCCTGGCCTGCGTATTTAAGTGAGGCCATTTCATCTGGCAATTGAGGTAGGCTGAGAGCACACACATGGTTAATTAGTATGGTTCAGCCAGCAGGCAATAACTCATTAAGCTAAAGTAACTCAACTATGTTTGATCATGTGCTTTTATGCCCCAAGGCACTTCGTAAATAAAGCAGTAAAGTCAACTTATCTACAATCTCAATTTCTCTCTCCCTCTCTCCTTTATTTCTAACCACAGAAAATCATGGTTAAACCACAGAGGATAATTTCTGGACACAGAACAGTTCACCACCTTCCTCTTTTTGGCAGACTGACTGCTCTTGAAGATTGTTATTGTTTCTCCTTTCAGCTTTGCTTTCCCTAGGCTAAATATGAAGCCTTTCTCTCTGCTATTTGCAGTCTTGTTCTCCTATGACTTGCAGCCATTTCTTTCCCGAGGTATAATGTCAGAAACTGGTCCCAGTGATCCAGCTGAAGGGCTTATCCCTCTGTGTCTAATATGTGGCATCCCCATCTGTTCAACTCAGCCCAATGTTTCTTTCTTCCACAGCTGAGTCATTGCTCCATCATAACCTCCAGCTCCTTTGTGGCAGAGGTCTATCTGGCTACTCTCTCCCATCGTGTGCCTGTGGAGCTAATTATTTCAGTGTAGGTGCAGATTTGTGCTTGTCTTCACTAAATTGCATCCTGTTTCTTTGCAGACCATTCTTCTAATTACTGAGATCTCTTGAGCATTAATCCTCTCCTCCCTAGTGTCTCTTGCTCTTAGCTGAAACTCCAATAAAGGGACTCTCTACCCCTTCATCCAGATTATTAATGAAAATACTGAATAGGCCTGAATCCAGGCCTAGGGATATCCCTGGGAGCCCAGCTCAAAAAATCTTTCCAGTTTGACAGTATTCACCTAGTAACTGCTCCCTGAGTACTCTCAGTAATTTCATCTAAACCTTTTCCCTTTGATTTTCTTATAAGACCACTGCGTTTCTAAAGGCAAGATACTGTAGCTACATCTTCTCCCTGTTATATGGGCAGTAAGAAAGCCTTTATTTATTGCAGTTAGTGCCAAGAAAACATGCAGGGAAACTAACATACATGTGTCAGACCTGAATTCAGGTAACTTCTCTCTGTGGAGAATTAGGATGTGACCAAATATCCCAGCCTGCCTGTTGCAAACCCATTTCAGCATTCCTGAAAAGCATCTGCTGGTGGTCCCCACAGCACTAAATAGGATGATGGACTAAATGGATTTGGGAATAATTTAATGTAACACTTCCTAAACCACAGGCTCCTCAGTTTCCAGGAGATCTGGATCAAGCTTATGTGCGTTCAAATTCACTTTACAGAATCAAGTGTAAGGGGTGGGTGTCCACCAGTAATCTCCACTCTTGCTTAGGTAAAAATTGCTGAGCTTCAAACTCTGCGTGGGAGTGGGGTGTTTGTTCTCATACAAGGAGAAGGAAGTCACCTGTTTCATTCCCTTGTGCTCTAGCAATTTTGTGATTTGCATGATGAAATATGGAAAGATATGGTAACATCCAGATATAAAGAGAACTTCTTGTGCTTTACATGTCAGCCTGGAGAACAGAAATATGTGAGAAAGTAGAATAAAATATATCCCTGAACACCTGCAATATGGTAAGGCATGATAATAAAATATTGCTCGCTTAAGCAATAAGTTTTGAACTGTTTACTACAGAGCCCCTTCCCTCTCTATTGGTTTTTAGAGGTAGCCTAAAGAGATTATGTGCTTAAGTTAGTAATTTAAATTTAGATACCTAGAACAAACATTGCAGGCTCCCCTCCTCCCTTCCCAGAATAAATACTTCATGATGGCATAAGACCATTCTCTTTTTAAAATAGAACAGGTACCACAAGAAAAAGTTAAAGAGAAAAGAAGAAATATTTCACTCACTCTTCAGTGTGGTGGTTGGTTGTTTGTTCTTCTAGTGTCAGTTGTGCCTCATAACTGAATGGGAACCAATGCAAATTAAGCAAGGGCATTTCTGATCACTGGCTGAGCACTCACTTTCTGCTAATGAAAAACTGAACTGTAAAATCAAGTCAAAATATTTTTTCTGTAGTTCGCAGTGGAATTCAAAGCCAACACACATTTGTACTTCCGCTTGCTCCACAGGCGGCTTGGCGCCCCTTTCACTGACATTGAGTCCTGCCAGAAAAGCCTATCAGGTCTTTCAGGTTCCCACTGGCAGAAAAAGTACCACTCTCGTTGCACCAACATTTGGAAAACAGAAAATGTGCCGAGTCTCAATGTCCGTCAAGCCTCCATAAATCACTCATAGAAAAGAGCGGAGATCACTTAGGCAGCACATTGTATGCCCAAAACTAGAGCTGAAGTAGGACCTCCAGAGTCGCTATAGAGGGATTTCATCACGAGGAAGAGAGGCTGAGCAAACAGCAAGGATGCCTTGTCACAACAACATCCTGTCCTTGCAGAGAGGAGAATGGCTTTTGAGGGAATGACAGAGCTTTGGATCTCAGTTCCCTGAGGCAAGTTCAGGCAAGTTCAGACTCATTGCTTTTGTGTGATGGAAGGTTTGGGTTTATTATTAGATCGAACGCAAAAGAGCCTTGCCAAGTTTGAAAGTTCATGATGTTTCAAGAAGAGAAAGGAAGTGTCTTTACCTCTTGGAGAGACTAGTCTCTCAGCTATGAAACAGGCCAGGAGTTATTTAGCTCTCATTCCAAATGATGAATGGAAGATGGCTGAAGAATAGTGTGCTGAAACCCAGAGGCAGATCTGCCCTTCAAAGCTTGCAAGCGAGTGCACCACAGTGTTTCTTCTCAGAGTGAAATTCCCATTTCCCAGGCTTGCATTTTCTGCTGCGAATGAGATAAACATTGATACAGCGCAGAGCAAACAGAGTCTGCTGTGAGGCTCATTGGGGGATTACTGGCTACTCAAACAGAAGAAGATTGGGTGGGAATTAAATATGTATAACCTCAAGTCCTGCCCCCTTGCTTACAGCTCTTTCTCACTATCCTAAAAACCCATCTTCATGCCAGCTGGGCATTTGCCTCTGTCTGAATGCTGTCCCAGAGCCTCGCTGCTCTCAAGACGGAGACATCCTCCTGTTTCCAGCCTCAGCTAGCAGCAGACCCTTCAGATGCATTTGCTTTTGTGTTGGCTATCTCTCTACCTTAGTCTGTATCCCTCCTTTGGGGTGGTCAGCATTATTCCAATAAACAGCAACCATAGCTCCTGACAGCCCCAGTTTTGCTAAGGAAAGCAAGCCAAAGCTTTTTGTTTCAACTTTTGTTAGTTAGGTAAATTTTCCCCCCTTAGCCCAACTTTATATCCTTATCTGCACTTCATTTCAGTAAAGTATCTTTCCCTTGAAAGTGAGTAATTGGAGTTGTACGAGTCAGGGCTTGCCAGTGCCTTTGTTAGGGCTTATTATATCATTTCTAGCTTTTGCACCTATTGAGTCTGCTTTGCATTTTCACCACCACCTTGTGTTTGTTCTCCCTGATCACCTGTAGTCAAGTCCAGTGCTCAGGTCTTTCCAGACCAGATACCTTTCAATGGACAAATTTCCAAGAGCATAATGCTCCCCAGGGAAGTGGTCACAGCACCAAACCTGACAGAGCTGAAGAAGCATTTGGACGATACTCTGAGGCATGTGGTGTGACTCTTGAGGATGGTCCTGTGCAGGACCAGGAGCTGGACTCGATGATCCTTTTGGGTCCCTCCGAGCTCAGCACATTCTGTGATTCTGTGTGAAAATTTCCACTGTGCATCACTTTTTAGTTCTGTGTTACCCCATCTCATTTCATATATATTACCCCTCTCCTCAAACTCAACCAGCTCTTCACAAAACTGCCCCAATCCTGCTGTAGTGACAGCACATTAAAGAAGGGTTCATCATTGTGCTCCCAGTTATCTGTACCAAAACCAGTCTCCTGTAATTATTTAAAGAAAGCAAATCCAAGACCCACTCATAAGGAATGCTACCGGTTTCTTCTATCTTGATGCTCCCCTAAAACACAAAAGCTGCTTCTCACTGTGATCCACACCTTTTCCCATCTCATCATTCTTACACTAACGCTCATCTTCATTAGCTTTCCTGATAATTTTCCAGGTATCTACGCATCAAAACCATCTGTTGTAATTCAGCTGTATTAGATCTATTTAATGTCTCCTGCCTAGAAAATCAACTATCTATCAATTACCTACTCATCTGTTGTTTGTCATTCAGACTAGGCTGGCTTGAGCTACTCTGGGTGGGGTTTTCTTTTCAGCCTGAACACCCTTTTAATTTTTATTTGTCCTTCAAATTTTGTTCTAGGCCTTTCTTAACATCAAGGTCACAGTGGTAAGCCAACTAGGAGTAATTTCTTGCTTTCTAAATCCAGGTTAGTGTCTCTGACTGAGTAGGTTTACAAAGAAAGTAGTTAATGTTGGATTAATGATTTTATGCAATCTGGTGAATGAGGCTTTAGGGGTTCTGGCATGGAGGTGATCTTGCCTCTGTGGTAAGGTGCACTGACTGGCTTTATTTTTACCTATTGTGTGGCCCCTTGAATTTTCATGCCCTAATTCCTAACAGCTTCCCTGGTTTTACCCCAAGTATTTAACAACTACTTGTAGAAAACTGAATTATGATGGGTTTTTAGCTTGATGCACTATCTGAGCATCTCTTGCCTCTTCCCTCACTGCCTCCTTATTCACCTCTTGTCTGCTTTCTGTTTATACGACAGAAAGAACTTAGATTCTTCCTGCACTTGCAGGGTCTAATTCAGCTTGATTTACAGCAACTTCCTTTTTATATTCACCCATGGAGACTCCTTGTTTTTCATCCCTCTTCTTCATCAGTGTCCCTCAGTCACTTGTCCAAATTGGTCTGGAGTCTTGCAAAGTCCATTCCGGCTCGAAAGTGGCACTCAACTTTTGGCATCTGTTGTTTTACGAAAAGCAGTGTCAAATCTATTCTTGGGCAGAGTGAGTGTCCCACAGCCTGAGCACATGTCATTTCCCCAGATGGGGAGGTGCCACCTCCTCCTGAACACCTCTGTGACACCTATCCCAGTATGGGAACAGCCTGCACCTCTGTGTTCCCCTGGATGGGCTTTTCTGGCTCTCCAGCACCTGTGGCTCATCTTAACCACAGAGCAGCCCCTGAGCAGGAATTAAAACAAAGTGTGGAACATATCTCTCTGCTCAACACTTCCAGGTTTACTTGCTCAACAAGGTGCCCCATTCATTGAAATGGCTCTTCATCCCCACATCTTCAGCTTTGGTTGAAGAAAAGGTCACAGATGTGTGTGTCCAAAGCATAGAGAAGTGGAAGTTGCTTTTCTCTCTGCTTTGACAGCACTTAGTGGTGGTAGTGAAAATCCAGAAGAGAGAGCTGTCTAGGAACAAGGGTCAAACTAAATAAGACTGAAGAAGTTCAATCCTCTTGCAAACTAGGATGTTCAAAACATCCAATAGAGCCTGACTCAAGGCTGTGCTGTATATTTTGGGAAGATTTTTCTCATCTTGTCATGTATGGGAAGCTCAAACTTTAAATGCCTACTGAATGAAAGAGGCCTGACTCAAATAATGCAAGATTTTACAAAGGAAAGGTTCTGCCATTGCCATCAGCCCCCTTTTATCTCAGCTGCAGCTACCCCTCCCTTTTTCCGTGGCTGCTCCTGCAAATTGCAATTCTATTTTTTTTTTATGAGGACCCCTTTCCATCTGCTGCCCTGGATCCAGGAAGTGATCCCGTTTGGAGCATCCTTCCTGGTGATGCTGTATCTGTGGCACTGTCCCACAGTAGTGTCCTTTTCTAGGGGGACTGAGCAGCAATTGGGTCTCTGCTGGTGTCTCCTTTCCAGCATGCTAACTCTGAATAATGATGTGGCAGCAGCGCTGGTGTTACATGCCAGACCAAATGAATGGGAAAGAAATATTTTCATTATTTTGAAATGCCAGATTGATTTCACATCCAGCTGGCACTCCTTATATATCCTCCTTTCTCCCCCACCTCTTTTTTTTTTTTTTTTTTTTTTTTTTTTTTTTTTTTTTTTTTTTTTTTTTTTTTTTTTAATACTGCCCTGATTTCCCAAGCAGTGATTGTTTCTGCAGCTCCTTCTCAGGCCAGAGCTTTTGAGAGAAAAAAAGAAAACAAACACAGTTTGGGTTTTTTCCTACACTGACATCATTAGCTGCCCATCACTTTCACAATGAATGTGCTAGTGCTGTCATAAGGCAGATGCTGTCAGGGGGGTTTTCTTCCCACCCTTGCTCTTTAAACATAGCAGAAGTTCCCTTTTCTCTGTAATGAGAAGCAGAAAAAAAAACCAGCTAGGACTGGCACCAGCATAGGCACCAGATACATCCCTCCTCGATAAGAAGTAAGCAAGCAGGCTCAGATAAGCCCAAACCCCTGGGAATCAGACTCTAGCTGTCCTTATTTGGTGTATCGGTCTGTCCCATGTCCAAAACATGCTTGATTTTAAGTTTATTAGGTGATTATCTTGGCTCTGGCTCCTTCCTGTGAAATGCAGTGGGCACTCTGCCAGCCTCCTCCCCGTGTGCCCCCTGTGAACAGGAGAGGCTGAAGGCAACGCAGAAGTGGTGGGGAAGGGGAGCAGGTCACCAGACACCAGGCTGAGGCCCTCAAGCCTTCCCCCCCGCACCACCACGCTGCCAGCACTGTACTTTGGGAGAGTTTATCTCATCTTGCCTTGAATACATCTACTGTTTGAATCATAATTACCTCGCTAGGAAAAGTACTCTGTTATCTGATGTCCTTCTGGTGGGCATTTTTTTTTGCCAGAGATGTGAAGTCCTTTGGGCTTCTGTTAAGCATCAGTCATTTATTCCTCTTTCTGCTTGCAGTATCCAGCATTAGTAGTTGCTTTTTTCTTCCACTCAAGTGTTACCCACCCAGTAGCTGTCTTGTTCCACCCCAGTGTACCAGTGCAGGGGAAAGACTGAATTTGTAACTAATATTCTGCAGCCTTTTGCACATGCGTATTTTTTATTCGAACAAGGAACTTCAGATTTTCAAGGCTGTGTAAAAGGGGCTGTGTATGACAACGGAGTTAAGTCTTTCAAATCTGTGAAGGCAGGTGATATGCAGACAACAGCTTTTAAAATAAACAGCTCTTGCATATTTTCAGAAGGTATTCAACACCCATGTAACCCAAAGTTACACAAGCTGAAATTTCAATAAAAAAATGACTGGAGGAAAACAGAATAAGAACAGGAACATGAAATGTCTCTCCTTTCCTGAATAATTTCTGAGGTTTCAAGCTAACGCTATTAGAGCCTTAAAAGTGAGTAGGAATGCTCTAAAATTAATAGGAAATTTTATAACTAACCAATGAAGAGATTTCAAAGCCAAAGTAATTTGATCAAATTCTCTGAGTTCAGCTGGCATCCTCCCATATCACTCTGTATCAGCTGCAATCTTTTAATAGCACAAGCCGTGAGGTACAAAAATAATGCACCACAATGACATACAGTTCCCTGAAATACAATTGAACTTCCATTAGTCAAGTTATTCCATAAGAATAATCACTTTTGGATTAATACAGTTATATTCTTTAGTATTTTTGTATAAGCCTGACCCAAGATATTTGACATGGTGGGGGAAAAAAAATAGAGTGAAAAAAACCCCAAATACAGTGTTTATGAAAATCAGACTTTTCTTGAGAATGCAAGAATGGCAAGGGAAATTACCTATGAAAAGTATATGGGAATACAGCACCTTGGCTTCAGATTGAGTGGCTTAAACAAAATCAAAACTGTGGCTCACTTGCCTTCTCTTTTATTTCCCTTTTTTTTTTTTTTTTTTTTTTTTTTTTTTTTTTTTTTTTTTTATACAAACTGGTTCCGCTTAAAGGGAACAAGCACTTCCACATGCTGGTGTACTGGAACCTCTGATGTGAGAACAGAACTGTTTTCAGAGTTAAGGTGTGACCTCTACACGTCCCCCAGATCATAACCAGAAGGCAAAGAACATTGGCTTGGTTGTCAAAACCTGGCAAGAAACCAGATCTTCCTCTGAAAACACCAACCCAGCCACAGGATTTCCACAGCAGGAGACAGCTCCCCTTGGGCTCATGTGGGAAGGGCACAGCTCTGCACACCCTGCCACAAGACAGGAATCTAGGGGGGGTTCTAGTCGAGTCAGCCCCCTCCTCCTTCATAGCTGCAATAAACCCCCATAAACTAGATTTGCCCTGGAACTTGGCAGTTTTACTTATATTTAGATGTCTTGTGCAGTTTCAGCAGCAGCTGAAAGCACCTGTCATAGCTGGAGTTGCACAGACCCTTTCACAGGCTTGCAATGATCTTCAGAGAAAAATATATAGGAATAAACACACCATGTCACAGAAAAAAAAAAAAAAGAATAAGAAAAGTTAAGGGCATCTAGGCTTGATTTGGGAAAACATCAGGAATGAAAAGCCAAAACACACTGGGTGTTTGTGAGTGCTGTAAAAGGAGAAACGTGCTTATTGGAGCTGAGGAGCAACTTACTCATCTGGAGTACTTCCTGTCACATTTAAGGACCTGAAACACATTCTTAGATCACCAATAAGGAAAAGAGTGAAAGTAGTACTTACAGTAGGACTGATATTTTTCCAGATCAAACTGCTGGGGTTAAGAGCCCCTCAGTGCATCCAGCTGGGATGGAGGCAGCCTTGAGATTCCTCCTTGCTCACACATCTGAAAAGATGCATGAATTCTTAATTTACAATAATTATTCAGACATCCAGAGGTTTTTTCCTCTCTCAAGGCCCAGATCTGCCCATCTTTTTCATGTACAACTGCAGCCCTTAAAGAGTAAATGACAACTGCGTGCAAGGTAGGCAAGAAAATCTGAGTCTGACCCCAGAACTATGGCCCTGGGACACCCAAACCCTGATTAGACAGAACCAAAACCAGTTGCTGCCTAAATTCCAGAGCACCCACCATCCTACTATTTATCCTCCAAGAAGCTTGGTGTCCTTGTTCTCTTGCATGTTATTCCGAGGAGCCCCACAGTGAGCAAGTCAGGGTTTGGATTCACCCAGGCAGGAGGTGAATTCAGCTTTGCCATCAGCTTCCAGACCTACTTGAGCATTTCCTGTTGAACATTCCTATTCTACCTATAAAATACTTAGAGCATGTTTCTGCATGGATAGGAAAGAAAATTGCTTTAATTAAATATCAATGATACCATTATTTTGCAATGCAGAGGAATCTCAAAATATCCAGGACCTAAAGCATGTATCTAAAGCTGAGAGTGGTTGGGTTGGCTCCATGGACCTCAGGACTCCAGGATTAACTCTAGTAGCTAACAGCTGCTCAACTTCACTTCAGTAAACCCTCTTGGAACAAATCACACACAATTTTCCAAGTTCTTGGGAGAAAGCAAGGAGATTATTAACAGCCAGCATGCATCAAACAGATCTAATTGTATTGAGTTATATCAGAGCAATCTAAATGGTTTTTTTTCCATTACAAGATAGTGGGAGAATCAGTAAATGCCACATATCTTGACTTTTTACAGCTTGGAAAGTATTGTCTAGGTTAAATTATTTGAGGTGGTTGCAAGAGTGGCTCCAAAATCATAGCTGGAGAGCAGTTTTTAGTGCCATAGTCTCATGTCACAGATGGAAAGGATGCTCAGGCAGTGCTCTGTGTGCTCTGTCCCAGGTTTGATGGCACTTCACATTTTCCATAACAACCTGGGAACAGAAAAGAAGGGACCTTTGCTAGTGATGTGAAGATGGAAGAGGTTACATATAGGTTAGTGCACTGATTAGGAATTAAAAAACCCAGTAATTTAAGAAGTACACTGCAAAATGACATGACTAAGATTTGACTAGTCAAATACAACGTTCTGTATTGCACGGTATAAAACACCTTCACACAATCACACCAGGGAATTATCAGGTCAGGAGGAGTTTTTGGCAAAGTCAGCTACAGGCTGAGCATAACTTGATGGTATCTTGTTGCTGGAAAAAATGAAAGTCTTGTACTGGATGTATAAATGTGTTCCAGTGTGAAAACACAAGGTTATTCTGCTCCATTGGATGATCTTCTCTCAAAGCCCTCAGTGGGACTGAACTGCACATTTTGGGCAACAGTACTTCAAACACAATCTGTATGATGGGTGGACCAAACAGAGTAGTCAGACAAGGGCAGTCAGGTCTAGTAGAAAATTATTTAATGGTAAAGTGAGAAATTAGACCTTAGGGCATGGAAGGTTTTTAAAACTGAATGTAAGGAAACACTGGAGAAGACCAAGAAAGCTGTGGTTTCTCCATCTCTGAAGAGACGACAGGTGAGCAGACACCTGTCAGGAATGATGTTGCCCTTGGGCAGAAGACAGATCAGAGACCCTTCTACTGCAGAGTAGGTGCATGCCGTGGGACAGGAAGCATTTCAGAGAGATCAGGGCATGAAGCCAGACTCTTGGCTCAAGGGAACCAGAACTCCAGTCTTAAAAATGTGGTAGAAGCGCTCCATCCTTTGCTTTGGATGGGTTGCAGATGTAGGTTGCTGCAGCTGCGTGCCGGAGACGTGCCAGATGGACCACCTCTGAAAGATAACATAGCTAATACTGATGGAGATGAAGGGTTGTTAGCAGGAAAAAGAAAAGCAGTAGGTAGTATCCAGGAAAGCAGATAACTGATTTACCTCTCCTGGAATGCAAAGTCAGGGAGGATTGTACTGTGCAATAAAACTATGTCAACAATAATCTGTAATTCTTGCTCCCTAGGAAAGATGCAGGTTTAAGTTTGTGGATGTGTGTAAGTCTCCCAACTCTGAAGTACACTGTCTCTGTTTCACACCTGAAGAAGGATTTCTGAGTCTGAGTTCTTAAAACATTTTTTACAAATAAATCAGTTTGTCTTACAGAAGGCACTGTGTGTATCTAATCATCACCTTAACATCTTGCCCTGGAAAAAAAAATAATTTCTGTTTTATGCAACAATGTAGGGAATTATACATGGAAAAATGGGCTGGAAGGATCCTTTTGTCCATGGAAAGATTAAACATATTTATCTAATTTCTGGTGAATGCCCTTCTCAAATGATCTTAAAAATATGCATCAGTGGAGATCCTGCATATTTCCTAGGCAGTTTGTTTGGATGCTTCATTATCCTTTCCTGCCAACAATGTTTCCTAACACCTAATCCATATTTTCACTGATGTTGTTTAAGGCCATAGCACAGTTTACCCAACACCCCTGTGTACATACTTAATGCATTATTGGTTTGGGGGTTTTTAAAATCCTAATGATACCAACTTTATCAACTTCATTGTTCCTAAATTCAGTACTCCCTTTTGTCACTTTCCATAAATATCTGTGAGGATTAAGTGCAGCCAGGTCATGCAGCCACAGTGGTGTAGACTCTGAGCCCTCATAAAGTTAAATATACATTTAAATATAAATATTATTTCACCTTTTCATTTTCAGACAAAAATGAATGCCAAAGCAGACTCCAATTGCACATACCAGCCATAGCAGGAGAGCTGGCATCTTAGGCTTCATGCTCAGCTGATTGAAATGCTGATTGAGGCACTTAAAATGTACAAATATATATATATATATATATACATACATATTTAGTTTAAGAGCTCAAGGGAGGAAAAGTCAAAACAACAGGAAGTTTCTAAAAGAAGGAAAATACTTCTCTTCAGCAAAATAAAGCCAAACCACAGCATCCCAACCCCTCCCCCCCAAAAAAAAAACCCCAAACAACCAAAAACAACAAAAAAAAACCCCACCTAACACATAAACACAGTATGTGCATGGTCTGTTTTGCATGTCCTGTATCCTCCAAGGCCTGGTGTTCTCAGGGAGCTATTGAGTCCTTCCAAGGACTTTTGAGAGGAGACATGAACAGCAGCAGGGGTAGCTCAATTTTCACTCTCCTCTGTTCATTCGTGTGCTCTGGCTGTGTTATGGCTCAGGGGCTTATGCCAGTGCAGCCAATGCAGAACCAGACAAGGGACATCAAGCAGTACCTCTAGTTCTAATTGTAACCTTTTGAATTTTCACTGCTCAGGAAGAACTTCAGCCTGGCAGTGTAGAGGCTGGCTGGTTCACTTACAGACCAGATGCACCAGGAGATGGGTGATGCCAAATCTGACAGTGCAGAAAAGGGTTGAGGTTCCCCAGGCAGGGATAAAGTAAGGGTTAATGACTCTCCACCCCAGCCAGAGACTTTTGGGCAGGGATTGTCACCATGAGAAGGTTTTAACCCTGCAGCTAACCCATGGAGCCAACCACTGCATTTCACAACTTCTCAGCATGCACCCAGTGGAAACCTCTGCCAACCAGTGAAGACAGGATTGTCTATGCATCTGGACTGGGAATGGTCACCTGCAGCTGCCTCTATGCTCAGAGAACACAGTCTTTTTTTCACAGACCATCAACCTCCATCCCTCCTGTTAGGCAGATATGTTTGTTGGCTCAGATTTCAGACCAGGCCCATCTTGTCCCCAAAAGATAGTTTGGGGAT
>NW_020955440.1:575377-577419 GCF_003031625.1 Empidonax traillii | reverse complement strand
CCAACCAGTGAAGACAGGATTGTCTATGCATCTGGACTGGGAATGGTCACCTGCAGCTGCCTCTATGCTCAGAGAACACAGTCTTTTTTTCACAGACCATCAACCTCCATCCCTCCTGTTAGGCAGATATGTTTGTTGGCTCAGATTTCAGACCAGGCCCATCTTGTCCCCAAAAGATAGTTTGGGGATCACAGCTCACGTGAGGTGGTGGCGGTCAGGTATGGCTCCTACCCTTGCAGGGAGCCCTGGTTAGATCTCTTCAAAATAATGTACACCACTGTGTATTTTTGCAATTCAAGCTGCAACAGGTACAGAGGACAGAGATGGGCAGAGATGGACAGTAACATTTTTTTTAGAATTCTTAAACAAACACATTATAAAAGCTGCAGAGAAACCCACGCGTTTGCATGCAGACATATTTTTCATCCTGAAGAAAAAAAATATTTGGTTTCATTTTGAAAGGCAAAAACCATGTGGTAGCTAGTTAAACAGCACATGTAATTAATAATTTACCCCAGCAATTTAGGACTTGAAGCCTTTACTTGAGTGATAGCAGGAACAAGTGAAAGGGAGCCATGCAATCCATGCATGCTGCACTGGGACCCACTGATAACACGTGTCCTAGGTCAGAGGGGGAAATGATTTACAGCTGTTTCAAGCTGGAATACCACAAAGTTTGGAGGGAGTGGCAAACCTTGCTAGCCACCATCATTCATCTCTCCTGTCTCTTGCGTTAGTCTCTAATTTTAGAAGTCCATTTCTTTCAAGAGCCATCATTATGTTTTCAATCTACAAACCTTTCAGTTTCTCTCGAGAACCAAATGTGGAAAAAATCCCTAACTTTTCAGAGCTCAGGAGGAAATGATGGGTTTGGTGTGATCATTTCTTTCTGGAAGATGGGTTGGCAAATGATTTCCGAGAACAGGCTCAAGTCAGTGTGCGCTTTGTGTTCAGCAGTATTTCCAGGGAATTTACACACCTGTCACCTAATTGCCTCTTCCTTTGTAAAACAGAAAATGACAAACCTAAGCCATTTGCTTTCACTGTATTTTTTTTCCTTTATAACAAAATGCTTGACACCCTTTTGAAAAGAAATAGCAGATTTCCTCCACGCTATGGGATTGAGCACAGGCTGCAGTCTCTAAGGTGTGAGTAGAGTAGGTTTCCTTTGAGTTGTTGTGGTATCAGACAGTGCAATGTATTATTAAAATCCAATTTAAACTTCCTACTTTCAGGTGCCAGATGGCCAAACAATGTTTGCAGTTCTAGAGGAGAACTGGGATGGGCTTGTCACATGCTACTGCTGTTGTCACATCCGTCTAAATAGAAATTTCTAATGTCACTTTGTTTTTTAAATAGTTGGAAGCCTGATGGTCAATTTGGCTTTAGCACATATAAGTGCCTTACAGGTCTCCATCATAATGCACAAACATTCCCGAGTTCCTGCTTACCTTTTGCAAAACTGAGGTTATCCTTAGCCAGTGGTGTACATTAACATCAATTTGTATATTGTGCTTGACCTTAATATTTGTATCTTGTTCCTCTGCCCTCATTGAAAAGCTATTAGAAAACAGAGATGCAACATGCACAAAGAGACTGCATTTCCAAGACCTGACCAGACTTTTCAGCTCAAAACTGATCATGAGAGTGAGAGCGCTCATTAAACAATAAAAAGAGAGAAAAGTCAAGGAGAGAAGTTTCTTATATCTCCAGGGTTCAGGGGATTTCTGCCAGGAAAGTTTTTACTTTTTTCATCTGTATGTATTTCTCACTCCTATTTTCTATCCTCTATTACATTCCCCATTGCTTTGTAATCGAGGTTTTTTAGAAGATAGGACAACTTTTGAGCTGGCAGGGTAACAAGGGCTAGAAAATTATATAGGATGTGGCTTGGAAGGAATTTAGCCCAACGACATCCTGGCTGCCTTACAACCCCGTAAAAAAAAAAAAAAAAAAAAAAAAAAAAAAAAAAAAAAAAAAAAAAAAAAAAAAAAAAAAAAAAAAAAAAAAAAAAAAAAAAAAAAAAAAAAAAAAAAAAAAAA